>NW_026644924.1:0-57103 GCF_030020395.1 Manis pentadactyla | reverse complement strand
TGGCCACCTGGGGACAGCGTGGTGCCCATTCTGTCCCTCCTCAGGAGGGTTTTGTGTGGTCTTTTGTTCGTTCCAGTGTTTTAACTGGTGTTAGGGTTGTCTGTCTCCACAGACAACAGTATAGAAACCGCTCTGTTATAATCCTATCCTTGGTATACCAAAGTGAACAGTACACGTGGAGTACAAAAGAGAACAGATGCAAGGTCAGAGTCCCACACCTCTCCCTCCGCCCTCCCAGAGGACTGAATGTTGACGGCCGGCCACTGACAGCAATACTCACAGAGCTATGAAGAAGTGAATTCGCTGGTACTGCCCGGAGGGGAGGCCAGCCCGGCTGAAATACGCTATGACCATGGCCAGGAGATACTGAGGAAGAGGAGAACGCCACAGGACAGCGGTCACATCCCAGAAGAGGAAGGACGGAAGGACGGAGGGGTGAGGGAGGGGGAGGCTGGGGGCAGACCCCGCCCGTGTGGGGAGAGGGACTTTAGGACGCTCCTGGATGGCAGGCTTTGCCGGTGGGACGCTGGTGGTTTAGGACAGCCGCCATCAGAAGGGTCTTTGATAAGCTGGCACAAAGGGGAGTCCCCAGGGCTGAGGCGAGAAGGGGCTTGCGGTGGCAGGCAAAGGGGCGGACCCCAGAGGAGTGGGGGTGGGGGCAGGGCTGCCCCTTCCCACGCAAGGAGCCTCCAGGCCCCGCAAAGGGCAGTGTGGACAAGGCTCCGAGTTGGGGAGAGAGGCGAGACTGGGGGTTTAGAAGGCATCCCTCCAGCCCCCCAGGGTAGATGCTGGAGAGGGAACACATCTCAGTGGACAAAGTTACCTTGTCAGATACCCTCAGATTTTTGTCCCAGGCCAGGAATATTTTCACAACAAGGTCCCCTGGGAAGAGAGGCACAGGTTAGACGGACAGCCGGAGCAGGGCCGAGCAGAGAGCAGCCGTGCGTGCTGACGGGACCTTTCGGGGTGGGGAGGCCGAGGTGCACTCGTTGGGCCAGAAAGGTGGTGCCATCCTTCTTCGGTGGCTTGGCTGGGGGTGGGGGGCAGGTGTCAGTAGGTGATGTGCACAGGTCTGATCCTACCGAAGGTGGTGCTCCGTCACCGTGCAGGGAGGCATCGTCTCCCTTGACGGTCACATCAGCGCGCCCAATGGCCTGTCAGCACCCCGCACGCTGACGGAGGCATTTAGATTTGAGAGCCCCAGGGGTGCAGTGGAAGCCGAGCTTTTGTGTGCCGAGTGCAGACTGCTTCTGCCTGTGGCCTAATCCTGCCTCATTTCTAAGTGTCCCCGGAGGAGTCCTCTGGGAACAGAGAGGTCACCAACTGACAGGGAATTCTTTTCCATTGGAAAAGTCTAGTCGCTGGAAGTTTCTCTAAAGGGGAATGGGCTCAGGGTTCCCCCTACCAAGCAGCCTTTTGAAGGCCTCGTGGTGCTCGGGCAGCACCGGGGACACCCGCCGTCGCTTCAGCCTCATCTTGAGGCCACACAGCTTGTCCAGGTCCCAGGCGTCCTGCTCGCCTGTGGCTGCCTCCTCCGACTCCTCCTGGAAAGCGGCCGACCTCTCCCGCTTCCCGGGCCGGCCGGAGCCCTCTGGCAGAGGGCTGCTGTGTGCCTGGGCTGCTGGGCAAAGAAACCAGGCGACAGCGTCCAGCTGTTGCCTTGGGGATTCATCCCTTGGTCCCCGTGTCCCTTCCCACTCCAATCCAACTACCCCCAAAAGACAAGCTGCCCCCAGTGTCTCTGCTGTCACAGACCGTGGCCTTCTCCCCAGCCATCTCTCCATCCTTCTCCTTTACTGGCAGCCATTTCTAAGTGTCCCCGGAGGAGTCCTCTGGGAACAGAGAGGTCACCAACTGACAGGGAATTCTTTTCCATTGGAAAAGTCTAGTCGCTGGAAGTTTCTCTAAAGGGGAATGGGCTCAGGGTTCCCCCTACCAAGCAGCCTTTTGAAGGCCTCGTGGTGCTCGGGCAGCACCGGGGACACCCGCCGTCGCTTCAGCCTCATCTTGAGGCCGCACAGCATGTCCAGGTCCCAGGCGTCCTCCTCGCCCGTGGCTGCCTCCTCCGACTCCTGGAGAGCGGCCGACCTCTCCCGCTGCGTGCGCCGGCCGGAGCCCTCTGGCGGAGGGCTGCTGTGTGCCTGGGCTGCTGGGCAAAGAAACCAGGCGACAGCGTCCAGCTGTTGTCTTTGCGATTCATCCCTCGGTCCCCGTGTCCCCTCCCACTCCACTCCAACTACCCCCAAAAGACAAGCTGCCCCCAGTGTCTCTGCTGTCGCAGACCGTGGCCTTCTCCCCAGCCATCTCTCCATCCTTCTCCTTTGCTGGCAGCCATCTGCCCCCATCCACTTTGCCATTGTTCCGTCTCCCCGTTCTCAACACCCTTCCTCATTTAGATAATTCCTCCAGGTGCCCTTCCCCGTGTGTGTCCTTGTCCCCACACCTACACTCTCGTCCTCCAGTGCCTGGCCTTCTGAGTGTCTCCTTCCTTCACACAAGCCCCCCTGGGTAGGCCTTCCTGCCGTCGGCTCCCCGTCCTCAAGCCCCTCGTCCCTCCGCTGCCTCACCTGGCGGTCCTGGTCTCTGTGCGTCCAGCATCACATCCGGCTGGTGCCCGGAGGGGCCAGGCTGGGGCCTCTGGCTCACAGCCTGGGAACTCGATGGAACACTGGCCATGATTTCTGCCCAAGTCTCACCCTCTCCGGGACCAGACCCTGTCCAAAATCCTCTTGTGGATTCTCACTGAATGTGAGCCCGTTATCCCTACTCCAGGCTAAGGAGATGCTAGGAGTAGAGAAAGCTCTGAGAAGGTGCTTCTGGCTACCTTTGCTGCCAAGCACCTACCAACCAGGAGGGTTGGAACCCTTGTGAGGTCATAGGTTGCTGCAACCTAGCAACTAGTTTGAAGGAAAAGCAGGCAACTGCCAGTCCAATCCGAACAGGGGCAAACAAGGTCTCCTGCCACTGGCCCAAGTTGTGACCACCCCCCAAGATGATCCTCGAGCCGTCCAGGTCACCTTTCAGCCCTCCCCCACAGATGACGTGTCCTCTCCACTCTCCACTTGACACACGGGTGGACTCTCGCCCTCTGTCACGTTCTCCTACGGAGCATGTCTAGTGAGTGGCTAGGAAATTCAGGGTAAGCAGAAACAGTCAGCCCTACAAGAGTGACATAGGTAGGTAAGAAAGATCCCAGGTACATTGACTTGGACTCAAAAGTTAAGTTTAGAACACTTGGCAGAACAGAGCTCTTGTGCTCAATGTTCACTGACACTAGGTTCAGGATTCTGTACAGAGGGACGCATCCTCACCCCTCAGGCACCTTTGAGCCCAAGAGAACATTTTGAGGACCTGGAATCATAGAATATGGTACCCGTGCTCACGCCCACTTCAAATGGTGCCTACAATTTCAGCAAGTCTATGGCTTTCCCAGAGCCTGCCCCTCAATTCCAGGAAAGTCTATTCTCTGTATAAAACTTCTGATCGTGCATATCACCTTCACCCAGAAATGTCACCATCTTTTGTGTATGCTATGAATAAAAAGTCACATGCACAAAAAGACTTAGTGGTAAAACGTCCAATTCAGGACACAGGAGGATGTTTTGTGAAGGTGGGGGCACACAGGGGCAGAGACGCAGCCCGGAAATCAGCCACTTGAAGGCCTGCCGTAAGCCGGGCGGCTCCTCCTGAGCTCCGGGCCTCTACTTTTCACCCGGGCATCTGAATCTCGTGTTTTCTTTTTCAGTATTTACTGTGGTAAAATAACATAACATTTACCACTTGAGCCATTTTTGAGGGGATAGTTCTGTGGCACTGAGCACTTTGAAATTTTGCAGCCATCCCCTACTATCCCATCTCCATATCGACACTGCGCACCCGTTAAAGAACACCTGCCGGGTGTAGTCTCCCTTCCGGTCCCTGGCACCCACCATCGCTCCCCTCTGTCTCTGTGGCTTTGGCTCTTCTGGGTCCCTCATTTAAGTGGAGTGCTATAAAAGTGGTATGTGTGTGTGCGGCTTATTTCATTCAGCACACACTTGTAGACAGCTTTCCTAATGACAACCCTGAATTCGTTGCAGTGTGTGGCTTATTCTTGGTGCCTATCTAAGCCAAGGGCCTGCTGCCTAAGGAAGAGTTGGTGCATGTAATTTTTGCAGACGTCAAAACACTGTGATCCAAGTTGTGGTTTGTGTATTTGGCCTTGCAGTTCTGACGGTTTTCGATTCATGTTTATTGTTAGGTGTGTAAACGCTGAAGACTGTTGTATCCTCTTGGTTAATTAACCACTTTGTCGTTGTGAAATGGCCTGTTTTGTCCCTGTTAGTATTCTGACATGGACTTTCTCTGACATTTATAGAGCCTCCCCAGACTTCTTTGGGCATGCTGAATCTTATTCCGTCCTTTTACTTTTAAGTTTGCATGTTTCTATTTAAAGTGATTTTCTTGTAGACAGCATATGATTGGCTCTTACCTTTTTATCCAGTCTGACCATTTGTGCCTGTTAACTGGGGTGTTGAGACCACTTCCATCTGACACAACTATTGGTTTAACTGGGTAGCTTGTGGTCTGTTGTCTTTGCTGTCTGTCCCATCTTCTTTGTTTCCTTTTTCTTCTTTGTCTTCCTTCCTTTCAGTTCATTGCATTTCTGTGATTCCATTGTGTAACCTTTGTTGTGTTGTTGGCTATAACACTGTTATTTTAAGAGGTGCTCTAAGGTTTATACTATACACCTTTGATTTAGCATAGTTTTCCTTCAAGTGATCTATCATTTCACTGGACTGTAAGAAGCTCACAGTTCCTTCCAGTTCTCCCCTCTTGGTCTTTGCCGTGTTGTTGCACTTTAGTCTCACAGTAGTACCGATCCCACAATCCGTTGTTATTTGTAGTTAAACACTCAGTTAACCTTTCAAGAGACTTAACTAATAGGAGAAAATACATAGTTCCTGTTTCTTTTACTTTCATTCCTTTGTATAGATCCAGATTTTTATGTGCTCTCCTATTCCTTCTGCATGAAGGACTTTTCGGTGACATTTCTTGTAGTTAATGAAGAACCTTTCAGCTCTCGTAGGTCTGAAGATGTCTGCATTTTGCCTTCCCTTTTAAAGGGATCTTTGCTGTTTTTTCCTCCTGTACTTTAAGTATGTTCCTCGCTTACATTATTTCCAAGAGAAATTCGAGGTCGTCTTCATCTTTTCCTCTGTATGCCACATATTTTGTGTTCTTCTTCTTCTCCCTACTTTAAAATGTTCTCACTATCACCTGTCGTAGGTGATGTGCTTGATTTGTCTTGGCTGCGTTTCCCTCGTGTGTCTGTGCTTGGGGGTCATACAACTTGTTGGATCTGTGTGTTTAGGGTTTCCATCAACTTTGGGGAAAGTTTGACCGTGTGTCTTCAAATGGCCCCTTTGCTTCCCCCAGCCTCCCTTCAGGGATTCTCATTACCTGTATATTCCACAGCTTGACACTGTCCCACAGCTGACCGATGCCCTTCCTTTCCCTTTAATTTTTTTTTTCTCTACATGTTTCATTTGTAAGTGCTTCCACTGCTGTGTCTTCACATTCACTGATCCTTTTTTAGGCAGTGCTGTTATTCTAACCCAGTGTAATTTCCATCTTACGATGCTGTGTCTTTTCTATAAAGTTCTGTTTGAGTTTCTTTTTATATCTTCCCTGTCTGTACTCAGTTTTTTTTTTTTTTTTTTTTTTACCATAAAGAATATGATTATAAGCTGTTTCAGTGTTCTCTGCTCATTGTAACATCTGTTCGTTCTGGGCCCATTTCAGTTGATAATTTTCCTGACGGGTTGTACTTGCCTACATTTTCCCCCAGTTTCTCGACCCCTTCTCCCCACCTATGTCTGGGTGCTCCCGCGCTGCTGCATGAGTGGAAACTCTCAGGGCAGGGGCTGTAGGGCTCACCCTGTTTATTTCCTGTCTCACGGGTTACTGTCCTTCACTGCCCGTCGATCAGTGTCTTGAAGACCATTGCTGTGCATGTGTTCTCTTGTGTTTTTTTCTGGGGTTCCATCCAGGTAGGAAGGGTAAATGCAGTCTGTGTTCATCTCGGCTGAAAGCAGAAGTCCTGATACCTATGATTTGACTCACTGTTAGAAAGGAAGCCTACACCAAGGTTCTAGGGAAATTCACCAGTTTTTTTGGTCGTGTTGAATTTTTTACATTTAGATCCCTGATCCAACTGGAGTTTGTTTATTTTTTCTATTAAGGTATCATTGATATGCAGTCTTATGCTCAGGTTTCACATGAGCCACATTATGCTTACCACGTCCCCCCTGTTATCAAGTCTCCACCACATAACCCCATTGCAGGCACTGTCCCATCAGCATAGTAAGATGCTGTAGCATCAATACTTGTCTTCTCTGTGCTACACTTCCTTCCCCGTGCACCCCTATATTACGCGTGTTAATCATAATGCCCCTTAATCCCCTTCTCCGTCCCTCCCTTCCCACCCACCCTTCCCAGTCCCTTTCCCTTTAGTAACTGTTAGTCCATTCTTCAGTTCTCTGAGTCTGCTGCCGCTTTGTTCCTTCAGTTTTTGCTTTGTATTCATACTCCACAGATGAGTGAAATCATTTGGTACTTGTCTTGCTCCACCTGACTTATTTCACTAAGCATAATACCCTCCAGCTCCATCCATGTTGTCGAAAATGGCAGGATTTCTTTTCTTCTTATGGCTGAATGAATAATATTCCATTGTTTATATGTACTGCATCTTCTTTATGTATTCATCTACTGATGGACACTGGGGTTTCTTCCATTTCTTGGCTATTGTAAATAGTGCTGCGATAAAGAAAGGGGTGCATATGTGTTTTTCAAACTGGGCTGCTGCATTCTTAGGGTAAATTCCTAGGAGTGGAATTCCGGGGTCAAATGGTATTTCTACTTTGAGTTTTTTGAGGAACCTCCATACTGCTTTCCAGAATGTCTGAACCAATTTACATTCCCCCCAAGCAGGGTTAGGAGGGTTCCCCTCTCTCCACATCCTTGCCAGCATGTGTTGTTGTCTGTCTTTTGAATGCTGGCCATCCTGACTGGTGTGAGGTGATATCTCATTGTGGTTTTAATTTGCGTTTCTCTGATGATTAGCGATGTGGAGCATCTTTTCATGGGCCTGTTTGCCATCTGAATTTCTTGTTTGGAGAAGTGTCTGTTCAGACCATCTGCCCATTTTTTAATTGGATTATTTGCTTTTGTTTGTTGAGGTGCGTGAGCTCTTTCTATATTTTGGAGGTCAACCCCTTATGGGATGTGTCATTTATGAAAATATTCTCCCATACTGCAGGATGCCTTTTTGTTCTATTGATGGTGTCCTTTGCTGTACAGAAGCTTTTCAGCTTGATATAGTCCCTGTTGTTCATTTTTGCTTTTGTTTCCCTTGCCCGGGGAGATACGTTCATGAAGAGGTTGCTCATGTTTATGTCCAAGAGATTTTTGCCTATGTATTTTTCTAAGAGTTTTATGATTTCCTGACCTACATTCAGGTCTTTGATTCATTTTGAGTTTACTTTTGTGTATGGGGTTAGACAGTGATCCAGTTTCACTCTCTTACATGTTAGCTGTCCAGTTTGCCAACACCAGGTGTGGAAGAGGCCGTCCTTTCCCCATTGTATATCCATGGCTCCTTAATCATACGTTATTGATCATATATGTTTGGGTAAATGTCTGGACTCTTTATTCCATTCCACTGGTCTCTGGGTCTGTTCTTGTGCCTGTACCACATTACTATGGCTTTGTAGTACGGCTTGAAGATGGGAAGCGAGATCCCCCCTGCTTTCTTCTTCCTTCTCAGGATTGCTTGGCTGTTCGGGGTCTTTTGTGGTTCCCTATGACTTTTAGAACTATTTGTTCCAGTTTGTTGAAGAATGCTGTCGGTATTTTGATAGGGATGGTTCAGGGACCTGGTTTGTGTGTCAAGTTCTTGGGGGTTGTCTGGTCGGGTAAAGCTACAGTTATCTCAGATGTGGTCATAGACGAGGTCCAGGCTTTCCCACCCCTACCACTGTGGCAGTGAGTCGTCCAAGAGCTTTTGGGTGTTTTGGGCTCCTGGAGGGGGTTTACCCCGCACTTGGCACAAATTCTGAAGGCCTCATGCCAGTCGGTACAAAAGGGCATCAGGTGGGACCGTGATGAGACCTGTGCAGCTGTGTTCACTGCTACTGAGCAGGCAGTCAAGGCCGTTGTAGTCCTTGAGTGTAATGGATTCATGAAGGCCCTGTGAGCTAGATGTTCATGTAAACGGAGACGGTTATGGATGGGGCCTTCGGCAGTGGCTTGAGTGGACACGCCAACCTGTTGGATTCTGGTCACAATTATGGAGAGGAGCAGAGGTCTGGTGGCCGTTAATAGAGGAGCAACTGGCTTCTGTGTATCACGCCTTGCTGGCTATGGAGCCCATCACGGGAACAGCTCCGACCAAGGTAATAACCACCTATCCCATCGCAGGGTGGGTACGAGGCTGGACCCAAAGCCTGGGAGTGGCATGGCACAGACTCCTCCACTGGCCAAATGGGGGTGCATACTTGCAGCAGCATAGCATCCTCTCCAATAGCCCCTTGAGTGGAGATCTCCGATGCTTATTTGGGCAAGTGACGTATACGAGTGGAAAGCAAGAAGAACTCGCACTTGAGCCATTGGTAGGCGAGAGACCTTATCACCAGGGAAAAGCCCCTATTCCTGAAGATACTTGGTATACAGACGGCTCCACCTGTGGGCAGCCCCCGAAGTGGAGGGCTGTGGTTTTCCGTCCTAAGACTAAGACAACATGGGTGTTAGAGGAGAGAGAGGGGAAGAGCATTCAGTGGACTGAGTCACGGGCAGTATGGCTCATGTTCTCCCAGGACGATCGTGCCCTCTCCTCTAGTTGTGTGCACCGACAGCTGGGCTGTGTGCCGGGCTTGACCCTGTTGCCGCCGACATGGTGCCATGCCAACTGGATGGTTCGTCACTGGCCCCTTTGAGGGCAAGAGCTGTGGCAAGACCTATGGGCCTTAGTCAGACTCAGACAGTTACTGTCTATCGTGTGTCTGGCCATTTGCCTTTGGCATCCCCAGTGAATGATGAAGCAGACACATTATTTGTCCACATGCGTTGGCTGGGAAGGAAAGCCTGCCTCTGCTGTAGCCCAATGTTTGTGTCTGCGTTTGTTGCACACATTGCAAAAGACAATGTGGGCTACTGTAATCAAGACAATTTGGTACTGGAACAAGAACAGACCCATAGATCAATGGAAGAGACTACGGAGTCCTGATATAAACCCACCCATACATGGTCAATTAATATACGATAAAGGAGCCATGGATATACAGTGGGGAAATGAGAGCCTCTCCAACCGCTGATGTTGGCAAAAGTGGACAGCTACTTGCAAGAGAATGGTACTGGATTATTCTTTAACCCCATACACAAAGGCAAACTTGAAATGGATTAAAGACTTGAACGTAAATCATGAAACCATAAAACTCTTTGAAGACAACTTAGGCAAACATCTCCTGAATATAAGGATGAGCAAGTTCTTCCTGAACGTATCTCCTGGAGCAAGGGAAACAAAAGCAAAAATGAACTCGTGGGACTACATCAAACTAAAAAGTTTCTGTATGGCAAAGGACACCATCAACAGAACAAAAAGGCATCCTAAAGTATGGGAGAATATATTTGTAAATGACATTTCCGACAAGGGGTTAACACCCAAAATATATAAAGAACTTACACGCCTCCACACCCAAAAAGCAAATAACCCGATTAAGAAATGTGCAGAGGATGTGAAGAGAGACAGTTCTCCAAAGAAGAAATTCAGATGGCCAACAGACACATGAAAAGATGCTCCACATCACTAATCATCAGGGAAATGCAAATTAAAACCACAATGAGCTATCACCTCACACCAGTAAGGATGGCCATCATCGAAAAGTCTAAGAACAACAGATGCTGGCGAGAATGTGGAGAAAGCGGAACCCTCCTACACTGCTGGTGGGAATGTAAGCTAGTTCAACCATTGTGGAAAGCAATCTGGAGGTTCCTCAAAAAAAAAATAAAAATAGAAATACCATTTGACCCAGGAATCCCACCCCTTGGAATTTACCCAAAGAATACAACTTCTCAGATCCAAAAAGACATATGCACCCCTATGTTTATCGCAGCGCTTTTTACAATAGCCAAGATGTGGAAGCAACCTAAGTGTCCATCAGTAGATGAATGGGTAAAGAAGATGTGGTACATATACACAATGGAATGCTATTCGGCCATAAGAAAGAAACAAATCCTACCATTTGGAACAACATGGATGGAGCTGGAGGACATCATGCCCAGTGAAATAAGCCAGGCAGAGAAAGACAAATGCCAAATGATTTCCCTCATTTGTGGAGTATAACAATGAAGCAAAACTGAAGGAGCAATATAACAGCAGACTCAGAGACTCCAAGAAGGAACTAGTGGTTACCAAAGGGGAGGGGTGTGGGAGGGCGGGTGGGGAGGGAGAGAGGGAGAAGGGGATTGAGGGGTATTATGTTTAGTACACATGGTGTGGGGTATGACGGGGAGAACAGTGTAGCACAGAGAAGGCACATAGTGGATCTGTGGCATCTTACTACACTGACGGACAGGGACTACTTTGGGGTATGGGTGGGGACTTGATAATATGGGTAAATGTAGTAACCACATTGTGTTTTCATGTGAAACCTTCATAAGAGTGTATATCAATCATGCCTTAATAAAAAATGAATTAAAAAAAAAAAGAGAATGTGGGCTGTAGCCCGTCGGTGGGGCTTGCCATTGACGTTTGAAGAAGTCAGCAGAGCCCCGAAGGAGTGCCTGTGGGATTATGATGGGGATTATGTTCAATCTACAGCCGTTATAGGAAGAAGCATCATCCAACTGAATCTTCGAATACGTGAACACGTCACCTCTTTTCATTTATTCAAGTCTTCCTTAGTTTTTCTCAGTAATGTTTTTTATTTTTTTATTAAGGTATCATTGATATTCAATGTTATGAAGGATTCACATGAGCACCGTGGTGGTCACTAGATTCACCCATATTACCAAGTCCCCCCACCCCCCATCGCAGTCACTGTCCATCAGTGTAGTAAGATGCTGTGGAGTCACTGTTTGTCTTCTCTGTGCTGTACTGCCCTCCCCACTACCCCCCTACATTATGTGTGCTAATCGTAATGCCCTTTAATCTCCTCCCCCCTCTCTCCCCACACACCGTTTCTCAGTATGTTTTCCTGTTTTCACTGAAGTTTGCCAGCGGTCCCCTCCCCATCCCCTACACCTGAGGGAACGTTTCCCCCTCCCTGCTGGATGCAGCGTCCTCTCCCTAGCGACAAGGTTCCCGCCGTGGAGCGAGCGGCTCTAGGTCTGAGGAACGTGGTGTCGTAAAGCCGCGAGTGTCGTAAACCAGGTGCGGCGCGGAGAGGCGCAGGACGTGGCTGGAGCATTGGGACGGCCGCAGGAGGAGCAGACGGCCGGCCTCAGGTGTGGGCGCGGAGAGCCGGCGGTGCAGCAACGGTGAGTAGCGGAGGGGAGCGGGGAGCGGCGGAGTGAGGGGGAGCCGGGCAGCTGGGGCGGCCGAGCAGGAGCGGCCAAGTGGATCGGAGCGCTGTCTGCCCGCCGCAGCTGCCGGAGCCGCGCCGCGCCGCGCCGCGTCCGCTCCGCTCTCCCTGAGCCGTCGCGTCTCTCCCCTGGTCTGTGTCCGGCTGGCCGCTCCTGCCGCCGCTGCCGCCCCCCGGGACGGTTCGCCGCCGCCGCCTCCCCGGCGCTGGGCGGGCGGCCGGGACGCGGCCGGCCAGTTTTCTGGTCTGGGCGGAGCGGGTTTTGCCCGGTCTTCAGCCCCTCGCCGGGCCGGGCCGGGCCGGGCCGGGCCGGGCCCGGCTGCGGGCTGCATGTCGGCGCGCGCGGACCGGGCTGGGCCGGCGGCGATGAGGTTGGGACCGGCCGGCGAGGCGCGCCCGCGGAATGGGGGGCGGCGGGCCGGGGGCGCGGGGCACTCAGCGGCCCCGCTCCTCGGGTCCCGGCTGGCCACGGCGAGGCGAGCCCCGGGAGTGCGGTCCACGTTCCGTGGGGGGCTGGCATGGCGGCCGGGGACTCCGGGCATCAGCGGGCACCTACTTGCCGCCGTGGGAGACCTGGAGCTGGCGGCGAGCTGGGCGGCAGGTGACTTTGCGGAGTTGTTACCCGGTCTCAGGGACGGGGAGGCACCAGAGACAGATCCCCTCGCCCGGGAGAGCTGCTTTTCCGCGCCGGGATGGCGCTCTGCGTGGACGCCTTTTTTCTCTTTGGTGTTTTTGGGGGAAGTTGTTATCCGGCCAGAGTCGCGGAGCGCTGCACCCGGGTAATGGAGCTTGGATGGCGCGCTGGGCCTTGGGTGGCAGGCGGGTGGGGGAGGAGCGAACGGACCGAGGGTCGTGCGCGTCCGCTGCCGGCGTTGCAGCTGCAGTGTTTATTGATTTGTGTGAGTTGCTTGCGTGTGTGCTTATCTCGGGGGCGATTCTGTGCTGTTCTCTATCTCTTGTTCAGTGAGCAGTGAAATGTCTGCTGCCTGCTGTTGTCTGGACAGGTCCTGTGGCGAGAGGAGGGAGACTTGTGCGCCCGGAGGCGGCGGGCACTGGCGAGGTCCCCCGCCTAGAGATCGGGTACCTGTTTGTATAGTAATGGGCGGCAACGACCCTGCCGCCGGCTGCAGCCCAGGCTGTGTTAGGAATTTCGCGTAGGTTTCTGACCAAGCGGCTCCTTTTGGCTCCTGCGTTGTATGTATGTCTGTATGTCTGTAAGTATGTAAGTATGTATGTATGTATGTATTTGTTTGTTTATTTATTTATTTGTTTGTTTAACTATCTAGTTAGTTAGTTAGTATCATTAATATTCACTTACCTGAGCAGCATAGTGGTTACTAGATTGTCCCCATTATCAAGTCCCCACCACATACCCCATTACAGTCACTGTCCTGCGTTATTTTTCAAACGAGTTTTTAGGACTAGGGCAGTAAAGGTGCCTATGTTGGTGGGATTGCTGTACCTTCCAGTAAAATGAGGAAATGTGTGTTTGAGTGCCAACTCTCTGCCGCTACCCAGGCTCCCTGGCTCCCTTTCTCCCTCCCCTCCTGGACGCGAAACTCGAGTTTCTGTAACTAACCGTTCCTGGCAGTTTTAGATTTTGTGTGGGATTTCCTGTCTAGAAGCAGATACCAATACCAAGATTTTAACTGGTTCGTGATGTTTCCTTCCAGTTGTAAACACTTACAATATATTGGACTGACCCTGAAATCACTGCTTTCATGAGTGATTTTTAGTTATTCGAGTAAACATTTGCTTTTTTAATTAATTGATTATTTATTTATTTATTTTGGTATAATTCATATACACTTACATTAGCAACACTGTGGTTACTAGATTTCCCCCTGTTATCAAGTCCCCACCACATACCCCATTACAGTCACTGTCTATCAGCATAGTAAGATGCTATAGAATCACTACTTGTCTTCTCTGTGCTATACTGCCTTGCCCGTGCCTACCCTCCCCAACCCCCTACATTATGTGTGCCAATCGTAATGCACCCTTTTCCCCTTATCCCTCCCTTCCCACCCATCCTCCCCAGTCCCTTTCCCTTTAGTCACTGTTAGTCCATTCTTGGGTTCTGTGATTCAGTTTTTTTCTTTGTTCTTATACTCGACATATGAGTGAAATCATTTGATACTTGTCTTTCTCCGCCTGGCTTATTTCCCTGAGCATAATACCCGTCTAGCTCCATCCATGTTGTTGCAAATGGTAGGATTTGTTTTCTTCTTATGGCTGACTAATATTCCATTGTGTATATGTACCACATCTTCTTTATCCATTCATCTACTGTCGGACACTTAGGTTGCTTCCATTTCTTGGCTATTGTAAGTGGTGCTGCGATAAACCTAGGGGTGCATCTGTCTTTTTCAAACTGGGCTGCTGCGTTCTGAGGTTAAATTCCTAGGAGTGGAATTCCTGGGCCAAATGGCATTTCTATGTTGAGTTTTTTGAGGAACCTCCATAATGCTTTCCACAGTGGTTGAACTAATTTACATTCCCACCAGCAGTGTAGGAGGGTTCCCCTTTCTCCACAACCTCACCAGCATGTGGTGTTGTTTGTCTTTTGGATGGTGGCCATCCTGACTGTTGTGAGGTGATATCTCATTGTGGTTTAAATTTGCATTTCTCTGATAATTAGCGATGTGGAGCATCTTTTCATGTGCCTCTTGGCCATCTGAATTTCTTCTTTGGAGATGTGTGTGTTCAGATCCTCTGCCTATTTTTTAGTCGGGTTATTTGCCTTTTGGTTGTTGAGGTGCATGAGCTCTTTATATTTCGGCTGTCAACCCCTTATGATATATGTCATTTATGAATATATCCTCCCATACTGTAGAGATGCCTTTTTCTTCCACTGATGGTGTCCTTTGCTGGACAGAAGCTTTTTATGTTGATAGAGTCCCACTTGTTCATCTTTGCTTTTGTTTCCCTTGTCCGAGGAGGCATGTTCATGAAAAAGCTGCTCATGTTTATATTCAAGAGACTTTTGCCTATGATTTACTTCTAAGAGTTTTATTGTTTCATGACTTACATTCAGGTCTTTGATCCATTTCGAGTTTACTCTTGTGTATGGAGTTGGACCGTAATCCCATGTCATTCTCTCTCTCACATGTAGCTGTCCAGTTTTGCCAACACCAGCTGTTGAAGAGGCTGTCATTTCCCCATTGTATGTCCGTTACTATGGCTTTGTAGTACGGCTTGAAGTTGGGAAGCGAGATCCCCCCTGCTTTCTTCTTCCTTTCTCAGGATTGCTTTGGCTGTTCGGGGTCTTTTGTGGTTCCCTATGACTTTTAGAACTGTTTGTTCCAGTCTGTTGAAGAATGCTGTCGGTATTTAGATAGGGATGGTTCAGGGACCTGGTTTGTGTGTCAAGTTCTTGGGGGTTGTCTGGTCGGGTAAAGCTACAGTTATCCCAGATGTGGTCATAGGCAAGGTCCAGGCTTTCCCCACCCCTACCACTGTGGCATTGAGTCGTCCAAGAGCTTTTGGGTGTTTTGGGCTCCTGGAGGGGGTTTACCCCGCACTTGGCACAAATTCTGAAGGCCTCATGCCAGTCGGTACAAAAGGGCATCAGGTGGGACCGTGATGAGACCTGTGCAGCTGTGTTCACTGCTACTGAGCAGGCAGTCAAGGCCGTTGTAGTCCTTGAGTGTAATGGATTCATGAAGGCCCTGTGAGCTAGATGTTCATGTAAACGGAGACGGTTATGGATGGGGCCTTCGGCAGTGGCTTGAGTGGACACGCCAACCTGTTGGATTCTGGTCACAATTATGGAAAGGAGCAGAGGTCTGGTGGCCGTTAGTAGAGGAGCAACTGGCTTCTGTGTATCACGCCTTGCTGGCTATGGAGCCCATCACGGGAACAGCTCCGACCAAGGTAATAACCATCTATCCCATCGCGGGGTGGGTGCGAGTCTGGACCCAAAGCCAGGGAGTGGCATGGCACAGAGGCCTCCACTGGCCAACTAGGGGCGCAAACTTGCAGCAGCACAGCACCATCTCCGACAGCCCCTTGAGTGGAGATCTCCGATGCTTATTTGGGTAAGGGACATACACGCGTGGAAAGCAAGAAGAACTTGCACTTGAGCCATTGGTAGGCGAGAGTCCTTATCAGCAGGGAAAAGCCCCTATACCTGAAGATGCTTGGTATACAGACGGCTCCACCCGTGGGCAGCCCCCGAAGTGGAGGGCTGTGACTTTCCGTCCTAAGACTAAGACAACATGGGTGTTAGAGGACGGAGAGGGGAAGAGCAGTCAGTGGACTGAGTCACGGGCAGTATGGCTCCCGATCACCCAGGATGATCACGCCCTCCCCTCTAGTTGTGTGCAGGGGTCATACCTGCGTGTGTTCCTCGGCCTGTGGCTCGGGGCGGTGTCAGTGTCTGGAAGGGTGACTTCCTAAGCCGACACAACGAGGCGCTCTGTCTGCACCTGAGGATCCAGACTTCCCTTCTTCTGGGCCGGTGAGCCCAGGCCTCCGTGGTCCCGGGAGCGCTCACACAGCGAGCAGGCTGCGGTCTCGCTTCCACACCGGGAGCTCTGGGTCAAACGCTTGGATCTGGAAGGCAGGTGGCTCTGGCCTCAGGTGGCCCCTCCTTCCTCGCCCAGCCTCCAGTTCCTTCTCGCCTCAAGATCCCACGATCCCGTGTTCCCCCCACTGCAGTCCGGCCCCCCCACCCCGAGATCCCAGCTGCTCACGCACCTCCTCACACTCTTCCCGGGAGACCCAGGCCTTCCAGCCCATGGATTGGGCGAATTGGACTCGCTGTTGGTGGAACAGAAGACGCTGGGAACGGTCGTTCCCATAGAGGAGCCAAAGGATGTCCTGTTTGGGGCCCTCGTCGTCCTCCTCCATGTCGTTGGCCAGGTAGCTGGGGAGAGACATCGGGCTACTGGTCAGGAGCAAGACGGGAAGGATCCCCAGCCGAGGTCAGCGTCCAAGGAGAGGCACAGGCTGAACTTGACAAAGGACCTACGGGAGCCCTACCAGCGTCACACAGGGCCACCCAGTCATCAAGAAGCCACTGCGGGGCAGGGACCTGAAGGGCACCTCTCACAGCTGGATGCTGAAGACAAAGGCCCTCGGGGAGGCCTGAGGGCGAGCAGTGCAGTTTCCATGCAATGTCCCCATCATCTTCCCTGTGCCCTTTAAAGCGGTTGTATGTGCGCACCCTGTGGCTCCCTGCGGAGTGAGCATGTGTGCGTATCCAGAGGGCAGGAACTGACTAGCCGGTTTCTGTAGTCCTAGCTTCCCTACCATGTGGCTCAGGCTGGAGGATGGGTGCCACGTGCCCTTCTCAAGGCTCTCCTCCCAACCCTCCTAGTCCCTGGCACGGAATGCAGTGTACAAGATTTCGTTGAATGAATGGATGGACGGATGGACGGACGCTTTTGTCTCACAGTCAAATGCCATACTGATCGCCTCATGGACTCAGTGTAGCTTAAACGTTTGCAACACAAAGTAGCGTGCTGAGGGCTTTATGAACATGTGGATATTTTGACAAGACCTGCCTGCAACGGTGTCTGGTCTGATGGTTTGGAGAAGGGGAGGGGGGAGTTAGGAAGTGAAGTAACTATTACCTGGAACGTGACATGACACTAGGATTTTAGCTGATGTGCTACTGGGGGACTGCAGTTAGGGGTCCAGGGGAGGCGTGGGAACAGTTGTGCTCCTTGCACCGACTTTAAGGATAGGTCATTTTCTTCCAATATATATATGTCTGAAAGACACCTACAAGTCAGAAGACACAATGTGAAAACAGAGGGAAGGGATTTCAGACGGAGCATTGGAAGAAAGCAGTGCAATGTCAGGACCATAAGCAAGTGTGATGCTGACTGTGGGGAGGGTTGAGTTCAGACTGAGAAGGCTGGCCTCGGCTTAGAACCCCCTTAGCCGGTGGCATTGCTGAGGAGGGGCGGGGAGCATTAGACCTGTGTTCTCCGAGGATTTGGGGCGTGTAAAGCCTCGTAGGGAGCACGGGTGGGGAATGCTTACACTCGGTCTGTGTCACATGACGAGGGCCTGCATTGTGGCGTCCGCCTGGGAAGCCAGAGGAGGACGGTCCACTTGATGTGGACTCAGGCAGGAGAGCGGCCGAGGCTTCTGAGGGAGGCGGTGCGGTCTCAAGCCTGGCCACCTGGGGACAGCGTGGTGCCCATTCTGTCCCTCCTCAGGAGGGTTTTGTGTGGTCTTTTGTTCGTTCCAGTGTTTTAACTGGTGTTAGGGTTGTCTGTCTCCACAGACAACAGTATAGAAACCGCTCTGTTATAATCCTATCCTTGGTATACCAAAGTGAACAGTACACGTGGAGTACAAAAGAGAACAGATGCAAGGTCAGAGTCCCACACCTCTCCCTCCGCCCTCCCAGAGGACTGAATGTTGACGGCCGGCCACTGACAGCAATACTCACAGAGCTATGAAGAAGTGAATTCGCTGGTACTGCCCGGAGGGGAGGCCAGCCCGGCTGAAATACGCTATGACCATGGCCAGGAGATACTGAGGAAGAGGAGAACGCCACAGGACAGCGGTCACATCCCAGAAGAGGAAGGACGGAAGGACGGAGGGGTGAGGGAGGGGGAGGCTGGGGGCAGACCCCGCCCGTGTGGGGAGAGGGACTTTAGGACGCTCCTGGATGGCAGGCTTTGCCGGTGGGACGCTGGTTGTTTAGGACAGCCGCCATCAGAAGGGTCTTTGATAAGCTGGCACAAAGGGGAGTCCCCAGGGCTGAGGCGAGAAGGGGCTTGCGGTGGCAGGCAAAGGGGCGGACCCCAGAGGAGTGGGGGTGGGGGCAGGGCTGCCCCTTCCCACGCAAGGAGCCTCCAGGCCCCGCAAAGGGCAGTGTGGACAAGGCTCCGAGTTGGGGAGAGAGGCGAGACTGGGGGTTTAGAAGGCATCCCTCCAGCCCCCCAGGGTAGATGCTGGAGAGGGAACACATCTCAGTGGACAAAGTTACCTTGTCAGATACCCTCAGATTTTTGTCCCAGGCCAGGAATATTTTCACAACAAGGTCCCCTGGGAAGAGAGGCACAGGTTAGACGGACAGCCGGAGCAGGGCCGAGCAGAGAGCAGCCGTGCGTGCTGACGGGACCTTTCGGGGTGGGGAGGCCGAGGTGCACTCGTTGGGCCAGAAAGGTGGTGCCATCCTTCTTCGGTGGCTTGGCTGGGGGTGGGGGGCAGGTGTCAGTAGGTGATGTGCACAGGTCTGATCCTACCGAAGGTGGTGCTCCGTCACCGTGCAGGGAGGCATCGTCTCCCTTGACGGTCACATCAGCGCGCCCAATGGCCTGTCAGCACCCCGCACGCTGACGGAGGCATTTAGATTTGAGAGCCCCAGGGGTGCAGTGGAAGCCGAGCTTTTGTGTGCCGAGTGCAGACTGCTTCTGCCTGTGGCCTAATCCTGCCTCATTTCTAAGTGTCCCCGGAGGAGTCCTCTGGGAACAGAGAGGTCACCAACTGACAGGGAATTCTTTTCCATTGGAAAAGTCTAGTCGCTGGAAGTTTCTCTAAAGGGGAATGGGCTCAGGGTTCCCCCTACCAAGCAGCCTTTTGAAGGCCTCGTGGTGCTCGGGCAGCACCGGGGACACCCGCCGTCGCTTCAGCCTCATCTTGAGGCCACACAGCTTGTCCAGGTCCCAGGCGTCCTGCTCGCCCGTGGCTGCCTCCTCCGACTCCTCCTGGAAAGCGGCCGACCTCTCCCGCTTCCCGGGCCGGCCGGAGCCCTCTGGCAGAGGGCTGCTGTGTGCCTGGGCTGCTGGGCAAAGAAACCAGGCGAGAGCGTCCAGCTGTTGCCTTTGGGATTCATCCCTTGGTCCCCGTGTCCCTTCCCACTCCAATCCAACTACCCCCAAAAGACAAGCTGCCCCCAGTGTCTCTGCTGTCACAGACCGTGGCCTTCTCCCCAGCCATCTCTCCATCCTTCTCCTTTACTGGCAGCCATTTCTAAGTGTCCCCGGAGGAGTCCTCTGGGAACAGAGAGGTCACCAACTGACAGGGAATTCTTTTCCATTGGAAAAGTCTAGTCGCTGGAAGTTTCTCTAAAGGGGAATGGGCTCAGGGTTCCCCCTACCAAGCAGCCTTTTGAAGGCCTCGTGGTGCTCGGGCAGCACCGGGGACACCCGCCGTCGCTTCAGCCTCATCTTGAGGCCGCACAGCATGTCCAGGTCCCAGGCGTCCTCCTCGCCCGTGGCTGCCTCCTCCGACTCCTGGAGAGCGGCCGACCTCTCCCGCTGCGTGCGCCGGCCGGAGCCCTCTGGCGGAGGGCTGCTGTGTGCCTGGGCTGCTGGGCAAAGAAACCAGGCGACAGCGTCCAGCTGTTGTCTTTGCGATTCATCCCTCGGTCCCCGTGTCCCCTCCCACTCCACTCCAACTACCCCCAAAAGACAAGCTGCCCCCAGTGTCTCTGCTGTCGCAGACCGTGGCCTTCTCCCCAGCCATCTCTCCATCCTTCTCCTTTGCTGGCAGCCATCTGCCCCCATCCACTTTGCCATTGTTCCGTCTCCCCGTTCTCAACACCCTTCCTCATTTAGATAATTCCTCCAGGTGCCCTTCCCCGTGTGTGTCCTTGTCCCCACACCTACACTCTCGTCCTCCAGTGCCTGGCCTTCTGAGTGTCTCCTTCCTTCACACAAGCCCCCCTGGGTAGGCCTTCCTGCCGTCGGCTCCCCGTCCTCAAGCCCCTCGTCCCTCCGCTGCCTCACCTGGCGGTCCTGGTCTCTGTGCGTCCAGCATCACATCCGGCTGGTGCCCGGAGGGGCCAGGCTGGGGCCTCTGGCTCACAGCCTGGGAACTCGATGGAACACTGGCCATGATTTCTGCCCAAGTCTCACCCTCTCCGGGACCAGACCCTGTCCAAAATCCTCTTGTGGATTCTCACTGAATGTGAGCCCGTTATCCCTACTCCAGGCTAAGGAGATGCTAGGAGTAGAGAAAGCTCTGAGAAGGTGCTTCTGGCTACCTTTGCTGCCAAGCACCTACCAACCAGGAGGGTTGGAACCCTTGTGAGGTCATAGGTTGCTGCAACCTAGCAACTAGTTTGAAGGAAAAGCAGGCAACTGCCAGTCCAATCCGAACAGGGGCAAACAAGGTCTCCTGCCACTGGCCCAAGTTGTGACCACCCCCCAAGATGATCCTCGAGCCGTCCAGGTCACCTTTCAGCCCTCCCCCACAGATGACGTGTCCTCTCCACTCTCCACTTGACACACGGGTGGACTCTCGCCCTCTGTCACGTTCTCCTACGGAGCATGTCTAGTGAGTGGCTAGGAAATTCAGGGTAAGCAGAAACAGTCAGCCCTACAAGAGTGACATAGGTAGGTAAGAAAGATCCCAGGTACATTGACTTGGACTCAAAAGTTAAGTTTAGAACACTTGGCAGAACAGAGCTCTTGTGCTCAATGTTCACTGACACTAGGTTCAGGATTCTGTACAGAGGGACGCATCCTCACCCCTCAGGCACCTTTGAGCCCAAGAGAACATTTTGAGGACCTGGAATCATAGAATATGGTACCCGTGCTCACGCCCACTTCAAATGGTGCCTACAATTTCAGCAAGTCTATGGCTTTCCCAGAGCCTGCCCCTCAATTCCAAGAAAGTCTATTCTCTGTATAAAACTTCTGATCGTGCATATCACCTTCACCCAGAAATGTCACCATCTTTTGTGTATGCTATGAATAAAAAGTCACATGCACAAAAAGACTTAGTGGTAAAACGTCCAATTCAGGACACAGGAGGATGTTTTGTGAAGGTGGGGGCACACAGGGGCAGAGACGCAGCCCGGAAATCAGCCACTTGAAGGCCTGCCGTAAGCCGGGCGGCTCCTCCTGAGCTCCGGGCCTCTACTTTTCACCCGGGCATCTGAATCTCGTGTTTTCTTTTTCAGTATTTACTGTGGTAAAATAACATAACATTTACCACTTGAGCCATTTTTGAGGGGATAGTTCTGTGGCACTGAGCACTTTGAAATTTTGCAGCCATCCCCTACTATCCCATCTCCATATCGACACTGCGCACCCGTTAAAGAACACCTGCCGGGTGTAGTCTCCCTTCCGGTCCCTGGCACCCACCATCGCTCCCCTCTGTCTCTGTGGCTTTGGCTCTTCTGGGTCCCTCATTTAAGTGGAGTGCTATAAAAGTGGTATGTGTGTGTGCGGCTTATTTCATTCAGCACACACTTGTAGACAGCTTTCCTAATGACAACCCTGAATTCGTTGCAGTGTGTGGCTTATTCTTGGTGCCTATCTAAGCCAAGGGCCTGCTGCCTAAGGAAGAGTTGGTGCATGTAATTTTTGCAGACGTCAAAACACTGTGATCCAAGTTGTGGTTTGTGTATTTGGCCTTGCAGTTCTGACGGTTTTCGATTCATGTTTATTGTTAGGTGTGTAAACGCTGAAGACTGTTGTATCCTCTTGGTTAATTAACCACTTTGTCGTTGTGAAATGGCCTGTTTTGTCCCTGTTAGTATTCTGACATGGACTTTCTCTGACATTTATAGAGCCTCCCCAGACTTCTTTGGGCATGCTGAATCTTATTCCGTCCTTTTACTTTTAAGTTTGCATGTTTCTATTTAAAGTGATTTTCTTGTAGACAGCATATGATTGGCTCTTACCTTTTTATCCAGTCTGACCATTTGTGCCTGTTAACTGGGGTGTTGAGACCACTTCCATCTGACACAACTATTGGTTTAACTGGGTAGCTTGTGGTCTGTTGTCTTTGCTGTCTGTCCCATCTTCTTTGTTTCCTTTTTCTTCTTTGTCTTCCTTCCTTTCAGTTCATTGCATTTCTGTGATTCCATTGTGTAACCTTTGTTGTGTTGTTGGCTATAACACTGTTATTTTAAGAGGTGCTCTAAGGTTTATACTATACACCTTTGATTTAGCATAGTTTTCCTTCAAGTGATCTATCATTTCACTGGACTGTAAGAAGCTCACAGTTCCTTCCAGTTCTCCCCTCTTGGTCTTTGCCGTGTTGTTGCACTTTAGTCTCACAGTAGTACCGATCCCACAATCCGTTGTTATTTGTAGTTAAACACTCAGTTAACCTTTCAAGAGACTTAACTAATAGGAGAAAATACATAGTTCCTGTTTCTTTTACTTTCATTCCTTTGTATAGATCCAGATTTTTATGTGCTCTCCTATTCCTTCTGCATGAAGGACTTTTCGGTGACATTTCTTGTAGTTAATGAAGAACCTTTCAGCTCTCGTAGGTCTGAAGATGTCTGCATTTTGCCTTCCCTTTTAAAGGGATCTTTGCTGTTTTTTCCTCCTGTACTTTAAGTATGTTCCTCGCTTACATTATTTCCAAGAGAAATTCGAGGTCGTCTTCATCTTTTCCTCTGTATGCCACATATTTTGTGTTCTTCTTCTTCTCCCTACTTTAAAATGTTCTCACTATCACCTGTCGTAGGTGATGTGCTTGATTTGTCTTGGCTGCGTTTCCCTCGTGTGTCTGTGCTTGGGGGTCATACAACTTGTTGGATCTGTGTGTTTAGGGTTTCCATCAACTTTGGGGAAAGTTTGACCGTGTGTCTTCAAATGGCCCCTTTGCTTCCCCCAGCCTCCCTTCAGGGATTCTCATTACCTGTATATTCCACAGCTTGACACTGTCCCACAGCTGACCGATGCCCTTCCTTTCCCTTTAATTTTTTTTTTCTCTACATGTTTCATTTGTAAGTGCTTCCACTGCTGTGTCTTCACATTCACTGATCCTTTTTTAGGCAGTGCTGTTATTCTAACCCAGTGTAATTTCCATCTTACGATGCTGTGTCTTTTCTATAAAGTTCTGTTTGAGTTTCTTTTTATATCTTCCCTGTCTGTACTCAGTTTTTTTTTTTTTTTTTTTTACCATAAAGAATATGATTATAAGCTGTTTCAGTGTTCTCTGCTCATTGTAACATCTGTTCGTTCTGGGCCCATTTCAGTTGATAATTTTCCTGACGGGTTGTACTTGCCTACATTTTCCCCCAGTTTCTCGACCCCTTCTCCCCACCTATGTCTGGGTGCTCCCGCGCTGCTGCATGAGTGGAAACTCTCAGGGCAGGGGCTGTAGGGCTCACCCTGTTTATTTCCTGTCTCACGGGTTACTGTCCTTCACTGCCCGTCGATCAGTGTCTTGAAGACCATTGCTGTGCATGTGTTCTCTTGTGTTTTTTTCTGGGGTTCCATCCAGGTAGGAAGGGTAAATGCAGTCTGTGTTCATCTCGGCTGAAAGCAGAAGTCCTGATACCTATGATTTGACTCACTGTTAGAAAGGAAGCCTACACCAAGGTTCTAGGGAAATTCACCAGTTTTTTTGGTCGTGTTGAATTTTTTACATTTAGATCCCTGATCCAACTGGAGTTTGTTTATTTTTTCTATTAAGGTATCATTGATATGCAGTCTTATGCTCAGGTTTCACATGAGCCACATTATGCTTACCACGTCCCCCCTGTTATCAAGTCTCCACCACATAACCCCATTGCAGGCACTGTCCCATCAGCATAGTAAGATGCTGTAGCATCAATACTTGTCTTCTCTGTGCTACACTTCCTTCCCCGTGCACCCCTATATTACGCGTGTTAATCATAATGCCCCTTAATCCCCTTCTCCGTCCCTCCCTTCCCACCCACCCTTCCCAGTCCCTTTCCCTTTAGTAACTGTTAGTCCATTCTTCAGTTCTCTGAGTCTGCTGCCGCTTTGTTCCTTCAGTTTTTGCTTTGTATTCATACTCCACAGATGAGTGAAATCATTTGGTACTTGTCTTGCTCCACCTGACTTATTTCACTAAGCATAATACCCTCCAGCTCCATCCATGTTGTCGAAAATGGCAGGATTTCTTTTCTTCTTATGGCTGAATGAATAATATTCCATTGTTTATATGTACTGCATCTTCTTTATGTATTCATCTACTGATGGACACTGGGGTTTCTTCCATTTCTTGGCTATTGTAAATAGTGCTGCGATAAAGAAAGGGGTGCATATGTGTTTTTCAAACTGGGCTGCTGCATTCTTAGGGTAAATTCCTAGGAGTGGAATTCCGGGGTCAAATGGTATTTCTACTTTGAGTTTTTTGAGGAACCTCCATACTGCTTTCCAGAATGTCTGAACCAATTTACATTCCCCCCAAGCAGGGTTAGGAGGGTTCCCCTCTCTCCACATCCTTGCCAGCATGTGTTGTTGTCTGTCTTTTGAATGCTGGCCATCCTGACTGGTGTGAGGTGATATCTCATTGTGGTTTTAATTTGCGTTTCTCTGATGATTAGCGATGTGGAGCATCTTTTCATGGGCCTGTTTGCCATCTGAATTTCTTGTTTGGAGAAGTGTCTGTTCAGACCATCTGCCCATTTTTTAATTGGATTATTTGCTTTTGTTTGTTGAGGTGCGTGAGCTCTTTCTATATTTTGGAGGTCAACCCCTTATGGGATGTGTCATTTATGAAAATATTCTCCCATACTGCAGGATGCCTTTTTGTTCTATTGATGGTGTCCTTTGCTGTACAGAAGCTTTTCAGCTTGATATAGTCCCTGTTGTTCATTTTTGCTTTTGTTTCCCTTGCCCGGGGAGATACGTTCATGAAGAGGTTGCTCATGTTTATGTCCAAGAGATTTTTGCCTATGTATTTTTCTAAGAGTTTTATGATTTCCTGACCTACATTCAGGTCTTTGATTCATTTTGAGTTTACTTTTGTGTATGGGGTTAGACAGTGATCCAGTTTCACTCTCTTACATGTTAGCTGTCCAGTTTGCCAACACCAGGTGTGGAAGAGGCCGTCCTTTCCCCATTGTATATCCATGGCTCCTTAATCATACGTTATTGATCATATATGTTTGGGTAAATGTCTGGACTCTTTATTCCATTCCACTGGTCTCTGGGTCTGTTCTTGTGCCTGTACCACATTACTATGGCTTTGTAGTACGGCTTGAAGATGGGAAGCGAGATCCCCCCTGCTTTCTTCTTCCTTCTCAGGATTGCTTGGCTGTTCGGGGTCTTTTGTGGTTCCCTATGACTTTTAGAACTATTTGTTCCAGTTTGTTGAAGAATGCTGTCGGTATTTTGATAGGGATGGTTCAGGGACCTGGTTTGTGTGTCAAGTTCTTGGGGGTTGTCTGGTCGGGTAAAGCTACAGTTATCTCAGATGTGGTCATAGACGAGGTCCAGGCTTTCCCACCCCTACCACTGTGGCAGTGAGTCGTCCAAGAGCTTTTGGGTGTTTTGGGCTCCTGGAGGGGGTTTACCCCGCACTTGGCACAAATTCTGAAGGCCTCATGCCAGTCGGTACAAAAGGGCATCAGGTGGGACCGTGATGAGACCTGTGCAGCTGTGTTCACTGCTACTGAGCAGGCAGTCAAGGCCGTTGTAGTCCTTGAGTGTAATGGATTCATGAAGGCCCTGTGAGCTAGATGTTCATGTAAACGGAGACGGTTATGGATGGGGCCTTCGGCAGTGGCTTGAGTGGACACGCCAACCTGTTGGATTCTGGTCACAATTATGGAAAGGAGCAGAGGTCTGGTGGCCGTTAGTAGAGGAGCAACTGGCTTCTGTGTATCACGCCTTGCTGGCTATGGAGCCCATCACGGGAACAGCTCCGACCAAGGTAATAACCATCTATCCCATCGCGGGGTGGGTGCGAGTCTGGACCCAAAGCCAGGGAGTGGCATGGCACAGAGGCCTCCACTGGCCAACTAGGGGCGCAAACTTGCAGCAGCACAGCACCATCTCCGACAGCCCCTTGAGTGGAGATCTCCGATGCTTATTTGGGCAAGGGACATACACGCGTGGAAAGCAAGAAGAACTTGCACTTGAGCCATTGGTAGGCGAGAGTCCTTATCAGCAGGGAAAAGCCCCTATACCTGAAGATGCTTGGTATACAGACGGCTCCACCCGTGGGCAGCCCCCGAAGTGGAGGGCTGTGACTTTCCGTCCTAAGACTAAGACAACATGGGTGTTAGAGGACGGAGAGGGGAAGAGCAGTCAGTGGACTGAGTCACGGGCAGTATGGCTCCCGATCACCCAGGATGATCACGCCCTCCCCTCTAGTTGTGTGCAGGGGTCATACCTGCGTGTGTTCCTCGGCCTGTGGCTCGGGGCGGTGTCAGTGTCTGGAAGGGTGACTTCCTAAGCCGACACAACGAGGCGCTCTGTCTGCACCTGAGGATCCAGACTTCCCTTCTGGGCCGGTGAGCCCAGGCCTCCGTGGTCCCGGGAGCGCTCACACAGCGAGCAGGCTGCGGTCTCGCTTCCACACCGGGAGCTCTGGGTCAAACGCTTGGATCTGGAAGGCAGGTGGCTCTGGCCTCAGGTGGCCCCTCCTTCCTCGCCCAGCCTCCAGTTCCTTCTCGCCTCAAGATCCCACGATCCCGTGTTCCCCCCACTGCAGTCCGGCCCCCCCACCCCGAGATCCCAGCTGCTCACGCACCTCCTCACACTCTTCCCGGGAGACCCAGGCCTTCCAGCCCATGGATTGGGCGAATTGGACTCGCTGTTGGTGGAACAGAAGACGCTGGGAACGGTCGTTCCCATAGAGGAGCCAAAGGATGTCCTGTTTGGGGCCCTCGTCGTCCTCCTCCATGTCGTTGGCCAGGTAGCTGGGGAGAGACATCGGGCTGCTGGTCAGGAGCAAGACGGGAAGGATCCCCAGCCGAGGTCAGCGTCCAAGGAGAGGCACAGGCTGAACTTGACAAAGGACCTACGGGAGCCCTACCAGCGTCACACAGGGCCACCCAGTCATCAAGAAGCCACTGCGGGGCAGGGACCTGAAGGGCACCTCTCACAGCTGGATGCTGAAGACAAAGGCCCTCGGGGAGGCCTGAGGGCGAGCAGTGCAGTTTCCATGCAATGTCCCCATCATCTTCCCTGTGCCCTTTAAAGCGGTTGTATGTGCGCACCCTGTGGCTCCCTGCGGAGTGAGCATGTGTGCGTATCCAGAGGGCAGGAACTGACTAGCCGGTTTCTGTAGTCCTAGCTTCCCTACCATGTGGCTCAGGCTGGAGGATGGGTGCCACGTGCCCTTCTCAAGGCTCTCCTCCCAACCCTCCTAGTCCCTGGCACGGAATGCAGTGTACAAGATTTCGTTGAATGAATGGATGGACGGATGGACGGACGCTTTTGTCTCACAGTCAAATGCCATACTGATCGCCTCATGGACTCAGTGTAGCTTAAACGTTTGCAACACAAAGTAGCGTGCTGAGGGCTTTATGAACATGTGGATATTTTGACAAGACCTGCCTGCAACGGTGTCTGGTCTGATGGTTTGGAGAAGGGGAGGGGGGAGTTAGGAAGTGAAGTAACTATTACCCGGAACGTGACATGACACTAGGATTTTAGCTGATGTGCTACTGGGGGACTGCAGTTAGGGGTCCAGGGGAGGCGTGGGAACAGTTGTGCTCCTTGCACCGACTTTAAGGATAGGTCATTTTCTTCCAATATATATATGTCTGAAAGACACCTACAAGTCAGAAGACACAATGTGAAAACAGAGGGAAGGGATTTCAGACGGAGCATTGGAAGAAAGCAGTGCAATGTCAGGACCATAAGCAAGTGTGATGCTGACTGTGGGGAGGGTTGAGTTCAGACTGAGAAGGCTGGCCTCGGCTTAGAACCCCCTTAGCCGGTGGCATTGCTGAGGAGGGGCGGGGAGCATTAGACCTGTGTTCTCCGAGGATTTGGGGCGTGTAAAGCCTCGTAGGGAGCACGGGTGGGGAATGCTTACACTCGGTCTGTGTCACATGACGAGGGCCTGCATTGTGGCGTCCGCCTGGGAAGCCAGAGGAGGACGGTCCACTTGATGTGGACTCAGGCAGGAGAGCGGCCGAGGCTTCTGAGGGAGGCGGTGCGGTCTCAAGCCTGGCCACCTGGGGACAGCGTGGTGCCCATTCTGTCCCTCCTCAGGAGGGTTTTGTGTGGTCTTTTGTTCGTTCCAGTGTTTTAACTGGTGTTAGGGTTGTCTGTCTCCACAGACAACAGTATAGAAACCGCTCTGTTATAATCCTATCCTTGGTATACCAAAGTGAACAGTACACGTGGAGTACAAAAGAGAACAGATGCAAGGTCAGAGTCCCACACCTCTCCCTCCGCCCTCCCAGAGGACTGAATGTTGACGGCCGGCCACTGACAGCAATACTCACAGAGCTATGAAGAAGTGAATTCGCTGGTACTGCCCGGAGGGGAGGCCAGCCCGGCTGAAATACGCTATGACCATGGCCAGGAGATACTGAGGAAGAGGAGAACGCCACAGGACAGCGGTCACATCCCAGAAGAGGAAGGACGGAAGGACGGAGGGGTGAGGGAGGGGGAGGCTGGGGGCAGACCCCGCCCGTGTGGGGAGAGGGACTTTAGGACGCTCCTGGATGGCAGGCTTTGCCGGTGGGACGCTGGTTGTTTAGGACAGCCGCCATCAGAAGGGTCTTTGATAAGCTGGCACAAAGGGGAGTCCCCAGGGCTGAGGCGAGAAGGGGCTTGCGGTGGCAGGCAAAGGGGCGGACCCCAGAGGAGTGGGGGTGGGGGCAGGGCTGCCCCTTCCCACGCAAGGAGCCTCCAGGCCCCGCAAAGGGCAGTGTGGACAAGGCTCCGAGTTGGGGAGAGAGGCGAGACTGGGGGTTTAGAAGGCATCCCTCCAGCCCCCCAGGGTAGATGCTGGAGAGGGAACACATCTCAGTGGACAAAGTTACCTTGTCAGATACCCTCAGATTTTTGTCCCAGGCCAGGAATATTTTCACAACAAGGTCCCCTGGGAAGAGAGGCACAGGTTAGACGGACAGCCGGAGCAGGGCCGAGCAGAGAGCAGCCGTGCGTGCTGACGGGACCTTTCGGGGTGGGGAGGCCGAGGTGCACTCGTTGGGCCAGAAAGGTGGTGCCATCCTTCTTCGGTGGCTTGGCTGGGGGTGGGGGGCAGGTGTCAGTAGGTGATGTGCACAGGTCTGATCCTACCGAAGGTGGTGCTCCGTCACCGTGCAGGGAGGCATCGTCTCCCTTGACGGTCACATCAGCGCGCCCAATGGCCTGTCAGCACCCCGCACGCTGACGGAGGCATTTAGATTTGAGAGCCCCAGGGGTGCAGTGGAAGCCGAGCTTTTGTGTGCCGAGTGCAGACTGCTTCTGCCTGTGGCCTAATCCTGCCTCATTTCTAAGTGTCCCCGGAGGAGTCCTCTGGGAACAGAGAGGTCACCAACTGACAGGGAATTCTTTTCCATTGGAAAAGTCTAGTCGCTGGAAGTTTCTCTAAAGGGGAATGGGCTCAGGGTTCCCCCTACCAAGCAGCCTTTTGAAGGCCTCGTGGTGCTCGGGCAGCACCGGGGACACCCGCCGTCGCTTCAGCCTCATCTTGAGGCCACACAGCTTGTCCAGGTCCCAGGCGTCCTGCTCGCCCGTGGCTGCCTCCTCCGACTCCTCCTGGAAAGCGGCCGACCTCTCCCGCTTCCCGGGCCGGCCGGAGCCCTCTGGCAGAGGGCTGCTGTGTGCCTGGGCTGCTGGGCAAAGAAACCAGGCGAGAGCGTCCAGCTGTTGCCTTTGGGATTCATCCCTTGGTCCCCGTGTCCCTTCCCACTCCAATCCAACTACCCCCAAAAGACAAGCTGCCCCCAGTGTCTCTGCTGTCACAGACCGTGGCCTTCTCCCCAGCCATCTCTCCATCCTTCTCCTTTACTGGCAGCCATTTCTAAGTGTCCCCGGAGGAGTCCTCTGGGAACAGAGAGGTCACCAACTGACAGGGAATTCTTTTCCATTGGAAAAGTCTAGTCGCTGGAAGTTTCTCTAAAGGGGAATGGGCTCAGGGTTCCCCCTACCAAGCAGCCTTTTGAAGGCCTCGTGGTGCTCGGGCAGCACCGGGGACACCCGCCGTCGCTTCAGCCTCATCTTGAGGCCGCACAGCATGTCCAGGTCCCAGGCGTCCTCCTCGCCCGTGGCTGCCTCCTCCGACTCCTGGAGAGCGGCCGACCTCTCCCGCTGCGTGCGCCGGCCGGAGCCCTCTGGCGGAGGGCTGCTGTGTGCCTGGGCTGCTGGGCAAAGAAACCAGGCGACAGCGTCCAGCTGTTGTCTTTGCGATTCATCCCTCGGTCCCCGTGTCCCCTCCCACTCCACTCCAACTACCCCCAAAAGACAAGCTGCCCCCAGTGTCTCTGCTGTCGCAGACCGTGGCCTTCTCCCCAGCCATCTCTCCATCCTTCTCCTTTGCTGGCAGCCATCTGCCCCCATCCACTTTGCCATTGTTCCGTCTCCCCGTTCTCAACACCCTTCCTCATTTAGATAATTCCTCCAGGTGCCCTTCCCCGTGTGTGTCCTTGTCCCCACACCTACACTCTCGTCCTCCAGTGCCTGGCCTTCTGAGTGTCTCCTTCCTTCACACAAGCCCCCCTGGGTAGGCCTTCCTGCCGTCGGCTCCCCGTCCTCAAGCCCCTCGTCCCTCCGCTGCCTCACCTGGCGGTCCTGGTCTCTGTGCGTCCAGCATCACATCCGGCTGGTGCCCGGAGGGGCCAGGCTGGGGCCTCTGGCTCACAGCCTGGGAACTCGATGGAACACTGGCCATGATTTCTGCCCAAGTCTCACCCTCTCCGGGACCAGACCCTGTCCAAAATCCTCTTGTGGATTCTCACTGAATGTGAGCCCGTTATCCCTACTCCAGGCTAAGGAGATGCTAGGAGTAGAGAAAGCTCTGAGAAGGTGCTTCTGGCTACCTTTGCTGCCAAGCACCTACCAACCAGGAGGGTTGGAACCCTTGTGAGGTCATAGGTTGCTGCAACCTAGCAACTAGTTTGAAGGAAAAGCAGGCAACTGCCAGTCCAATCCGAACAGGGGCAAACAAGGTCTCCTGCCACTGGCCCAAGTTGTGACCACCCCCCAAGATGATCCTCGAGCCGTCCAGGTCACCTTTCAGCCCTCCCCCACAGATGACGTGTCCTCTCCACTCTCCACTTGACACACGGGTGGACTCTCGCCCTCTGTCACGTTCTCCTACGGAGCATGTCTAGTGAGTGGCTAGGAAATTCAGGGTAAGCAGAAACAGTCAGCCCTACAAGAGTGACATAGGTAGGTAAGAAAGATCCCAGGTACATTGACTTGGACTCAAAAGTTAAGTTTAGAACACTTGGCAGAACAGAGCTCTTGTGCTCAATGTTCACTGACACTAGGTTCAGGATTCTGTACAGAGGGACGCATCCTCACCCCTCAGGCACCTTTGAGCCCAAGAGAACATTTTGAGGACCTGGAATCATAGAATATGGTACCCGTGCTCACGCCCACTTCAAATGGTGCCTACAATTTCAGCAAGTCTATGGCTTTCCCAGAGCCTGCCCCTCAATTCCAAGAAAGTCTATTCTCTGTATAAAACTTCTGATCGTGCATATCACCTTCACCCAGAAATGTCACCATCTTTTGTGTATGCTATGAATAAAAAGTCACATGCACAAAAAGACTTAGTGGTAAAACGTCCAATTCAGGACACAGGAGGATGTTTTGTGAAGGTGGGGGCACACAGGGGCAGAGACGCAGCCCGGAAATCAGCCACTTGAAGGCCTGCCGTAAGCCGGGCGGCTCCTCCTGAGCTCCGGGCCTCTACTTTTCACCCGGGCATCTGAATCTCGTGTTTTCTTTTTCAGTATTTACTGTGGTAAAATAACATAACATTTACCACTTGAGCCATTTTTGAGGGGATAGTTCTGTGGCACTGAGCACTTTGAAATTTTGCAGCCATCCCCTACTATCCCATCTCCATATCGACACTGCGCACCCGTTAAAGAACACCTGCCGGGTGTAGTCTCCCTTCCGGTCCCTGGCACCCACCATCGCTCCCCTCTGTCTCTGTGGCTTTGGCTCTTCTGGGTCCCTCATTTAAGTGGAGTGCTATAAAAGTGGTATGTGTGTGTGCGGCTTATTTCATTCAGCACACACTTGTAGACAGCTTTCCTAATGACAACCCTGAATTCGTTGCAGTGTGTGGCTTATTCTTGGTGCCTATCTAAGCCAAGGGCCTGCTGCCTAAGGAAGAGTTGGTGCATGTAATTTTTGCAGACGTCAAAACACTGTGATCCAAGTTGTGGTTTGTGTATTTGGCCTTGCAGTTCTGACGGTTTTCGATTCATGTTTATTGTTAGGTGTGTAAACGCTGAAGACTGTTGTATCCTCTTGGTTAATTAACCACTTTGTCGTTGTGAAATGGCCTGTTTTGTCCCTGTTAGTATTCTGACATGGACTTTCTCTGACATTTATAGAGCCTCCCCAGACTTCTTTGGGCATGCTGAATCTTATTCCGTCCTTTTACTTTTAAGTTTGCATGTTTCTATTTAAAGTGATTTTCTTGTAGACAGCATATGATTGGCTCTTACCTTTTTATCCAGTCTGACCATTTGTGCCTGTTAACTGGGGTGTTGAGACCACTTCCATCTGACACAACTATTGGTTTAACTGGGTAGCTTGTGGTCTGTTGTCTTTGCTGTCTGTCCCATCTTCTTTGTTTCCTTTTTCTTCTTTGTCTTCCTTCCTTTCAGTTCATTGCATTTCTGTGATTCCATTGTGTAACCTTTGTTGTGTTGTTGGCTATAACACTGTTATTTTAAGAGGTGCTCTAAGGTTTATACTATACACCTTTGATTTAGCATAGTTTTCCTTCAAGTGATCTATCATTTCACTGGACTGTAAGAAGCTCACAGTTCCTTCCAGTTCTCCCCTCTTGGTCTTTGCCGTGTTGTTGCACTTTAGTCTCACAGTAGTACCGATCCCACAATCCGTTGTTATTTGTAGTTAAACACTCAGTTAACCTTTCAAGAGACTTAACTAATAGGAGAAAATACATAGTTCCTGTTTCTTTTACTTTCATTCCTTTGTATAGATCCAGATTTTTATGTGCTCTCCTATTCCTTCTGCATGAAGGACTTTTCGGTGACATTTCTTGTAGTTAATGAAGAACCTTTCAGCTCTCGTAGGTCTGAAGATGTCTGCATTTTGCCTTCCCTTTTAAAGGGATCTTTGCTGTTTTTTCCTCCTGTACTTTAAGTATGTTCCTCGCTTACATTATTTCCAAGAGAAATTCGAGGTCGTCTTCATCTTTTCCTCTGTATGCCACATATTTTGTGTTCTTCTTCTTCTCCCTACTTTAAAATGTTCTCACTATCACCTGTCGTAGGTGATGTGCTTGATTTGTCTTGGCTGCGTTTCCCTCGTGTGTCTGTGCTTGGGGGTCATACAACTTGTTGGATCTGTGTGTTTAGGGTTTCCATCAACTTTGGGGAAAGTTTGACCGTGTGTCTTCAAATGGCCCCTTTGCTTCCCCCAGCCTCCCTTCAGGGATTCTCATTACCTGTATATTCCACAGCTTGACACTGTCCCACAGCTGACCGATGCCCTTCCTTTCCCTTTAATTTTTTTTTTCTCTACATGTTTCATTTGTAAGTGCTTCCACTGCTGTGTCTTCACATTCACTGATCCTTTTTTAGGCAGTGCTGTTATTCTAACCCAGTGTAATTTCCATCTTACGATGCTGTGTCTTTTCTATAAAGTTCTGTTTGAGTTTCTTTTTATATCTTCCCTGTCTGTACTCAGTTTTTTTTTTTTTTTTTTTTTTACCATAAAGAATATGATTATAAGCTGTTTCAGTGTTCTCTGCTCATTGTAACATCTGTTCGTTCTGGGCCCATTTCAGTTGATAATTTTCCTGACGGGTTGTACTTGCCTACATTTTCCCCCAGTTTCTCGACCCCTTCTCCCCACCTATGTCTGGGTGCTCCCGCGCTGCTGCATGAGTGGAAACTCTCAGGGCAGGGGCTGTAGGGCTCACCCTGTTTATTTCCTGTCTCACGGGTTACTGTCCTTCACTGCCCGTCGATCAGTGTCTTGAAGACCATTGCTGTGCATGTGTTCTCTTGTGTTTTTTTCTGGGGTTCCATCCAGGTAGGAAGGGTAAATGCAGTCTGTGTTCATCTCGGCTGAAAGCAGAAGTCCTGATACCTATGATTTGACTCACTGTTAGAAAGGAAGCCTACACCAAGGTTCTAGGGAAATTCACCAGTTTTTTTGGTCGTGTTGAATTTTTTACATTTAGATCCCTGATCCAACTGGAGTTTGTTTATTTTTTCTATTAAGGTATCATTGATATGCAGTCTTATGCTCAGGTTTCACATGAGCCACATTATGCTTACCACGTCCCCCCTGTTATCAAGTCTCCACCACATAACCCCATTGCAGGCACTGTCCCATCAGCATAGTAAGATGCTGTAGCATCAATACTTGTCTTCTCTGTGCTACACTTCCTTCCCCGTGCACCCCTATATTACGCGTGTTAATCATAATGCCCCTTAATCCCCTTCTCCGTCCCTCCCTTCCCACCCACCCTTCCCAGTCCCTTTCCCTTTAGTAACTGTTAGTCCATTCTTCAGTTCTCTGAGTCTGCTGCCGCTTTGTTCCTTCAGTTTTTGCTTTGTATTCATACTCCACAGATGAGTGAAATCATTTGGTACTTGTCTTGCTCCACCTGACTTATTTCACTAAGCATAATACCCTCCAGCTCCATCCATGTTGTCGAAAATGGCAGGATTTCTTTTCTTCTTATGGCTGAATGAATAATATTCCATTGTTTATATGTACTGCATCTTCTTTATGTATTCATCTACTGATGGACACTGGGGTTTCTTCCATTTCTTGGCTATTGTAAATAGTGCTGCGATAAAGAAAGGGGTGCATATGTGTTTTTCAAACTGGGCTGCTGCATTCTTAGGGTAAATTCCTAGGAGTGGAATTCCGCGGTCAAATGGTATTTCTACTTTGAGTTTTTTGAGGAACCTCCATACTGCTTTCCAGAATGTCTGAACCAATTTACATTCCCCCCAAGCAGGGTTAGGAGGGTTCCCCTCTCTCCACATCCTTGCCAGCATGTGTTGTTGTCTGTCTTTTGAATGCTGGCCATCCTGACTGGTGTGAGGTGATATCTCATTGTGGTTTTAATTTGCGTTTCTCTGATGATTAGCGATGTGGAGCATCTTTTCATGGGCCTGTTTGCCATCTGAATTTCTTGTTTGGAGAAGTGTCTGTTCAGACCATCTGCCCATTTTTTAATTGGATTATTTGCTTTTGTTTGTTGAGGTGCGTGAGCTCTTTCTATATTTTGGAGGTCAACCCCTTATGGGATGTGTCATTTATGAAAATATTCTCCCATACTGCAGGATGCCTTTTTGTTCTATTGATGGTGTCCTTTGCTGTACAGAAGCTTTTCAGCTTGATATAGTCCCTGTTGTTCATTTTTGCTTTTGTTTCCCTTGCCCGGGGAGATACGTTCATGAAGAGGTTGCTCATGTTTATGTCCAAGAGATTTTTGCCTATGTATTTTTCTAAGAGTTTTATGATTTCCTGACCTACATTCAGGTCTTTGATTCATTTTGAGTTTACTTTTGTGTATGGGGTTAGACAGTGATCCAGTTTCACTCTCTTACATGTTAGCTGTCCAGTTTGCCAACACCAGGTGTGGAAGAGGCCGTCCTTTCCCCATTGTATATCCATGGCTCCTTAATCATACGTTATTGATCATATATGTTTGGGTAAATGTCTGGACTCTTTATTCCATTCCACTGGTCTCTGGGTCTGTTCTTGTGCCTGTACCACATTACTATGGCTTTGTAGTACGGCTTGAAGATGGGAAGCGAGATCCCCCCTGCTTTCTTCTTCCTTCTCAGGATTGCTTGGCTGTTCGGGGTCTTTTGTGGTTCCCTATGACTTTTAGAACTATTTGTTCCAGTTTGTTGAAGAATGCTGTCGGTATTTTGATAGGGATGGTTCAGGGACCTGGTTTGTGTGTCAAGTTCTTGGGGGTTGTCTGGTCGGGTAAAGCTACAGTTATCTCAGATGTGGTCATAGACGAGGTCCAGGCTTTCCCACCCCTACCACTGTGGCAGTGAGTCGTCCAAGAGCTTTTGGGTGTTTTGGGCTCCTGGAGGGGGTTTACCCCGCACTTGGCACAAATTCTGAAGGCCTCATGCCAGTCGGTACAAAAGGGCATCAGGTGGGACCGTGATGAGACCTGTGCAGCTGTGTTCACTGCTACTGAGCAGGCAGTCAAGGCCGTTGTAGTCCTTGAGTGTAATGGATTCATGAAGGCCCTGTGAGCTAGATGTTCATGTAAACGGAGACGGTTATGGATGGGGCCTTCGGCAGTGGCTTGAGTGGACACGCCAACCTGTTGGATTCTGGTCACAATTATGGAAAGGAGCAGAGGTCTGGTGGCCGTTAGTAGAGGAGCAACTGGCTTCTGTGTATCACGCCTTGCTGGCTATGGAGCCCATCACGGGAACAGCTCCGACCAAGGTAATAACCATCTATCCCATCGCGGGGTGGGTGCGAGTCTGGACCCAAAGCCAGGGAGTGGCATGGCACAGAGGCCTCCACTGGCCAACTAGGGGCGCAAACTTGCAGCAGCACAGCACCATCTCCGACAGCCCCTTGAGTGGAGATCTCCGATGCTTATTTGGGCAAGGGACATACACGCGTGGAAAGCAAGAAGAACTTGCACTTGAGCCATTGGTAGGCGAGAGTCCTTATCAGCAGGGAAAAGCCCCTATACCTGAAGATGCTTGGTATACAGACGGCTCCACCCGTGGGCAGCCCCCGAAGTGGAGGGCTGTGACTTTCCGTCCTAAGACTAAGACAACATGGGTGTTAGAGGACGGAGAGGGGAAGAGCAGTCAGTGGACTGAGTCACGGGCAGTATGGCTCCCGATCACCCAGGATGATCACGCCCTCCCCTCTAGTTGTGTGCAGGGGTCATACCTGCGTGTGTTCCTCGGCCTGTGGCTCGGGGCGGTGTCAGTGTCTGGAAGGGTGACTTCCTAAGCCGACACAACGAGGCGCTCTGTCTGCACCTGAGGATCCAGACTTCCCTTCTGGGCCGGTGAGCCCAGGCCTCCGTGGTCCCGGGAGCGCTCACACAGCGAGCAGGCTGCGGTCTCGCTTCCACACCGGGAGCTCTGGGTCAAACGCTTGGATCTGGAAGGCAGGTGGCTCTGGCCTCAGGTGGCCCCTCCTTCCTCGCCCAGCCTCCAGTTCCTTCTCGCCTCAAGATCCCACGATCCCGTGTTCCCCCCACTGCAGTCCGGCCCCCCCACCCCGAGATCCCAGCTGCTCACGCACCTCCTCACACTCTTCCCGGGAGACCCAGGCCTTCCAGCCCATGGATTGGGCGAATTGGACTCGCTGTTGGTGGAACAGAAGACGCTGGGAACGGTCGTTCCCATAGAGGAGCCAAAGGATGTCCTGTTTGGGGCCCTCGTCGTCCTCCTCCATGTCGTTGGCCAGGTAGCTGGGGAGAGACATCGGGCTGCTGGTCAGGAGCAAGACGGGAAGGATCCCCAGCCGAGGTCAGCGTCCAAGGAGAGGCACAGGCTGAACTTGACAAAGGACCTACGGGAGCCCTACCAGCGTCACACAGGGCCACCCAGTCATCAAGAAGCCACTGCGGGGCAGGGACCTGAAGGGCACCTCTCACAGCTGGATGCTGAAGACAAAGGCCCTCGGGGAGGCCTGAGGGCGAGCAGTGCAGTTTCCATGCAATGTCCCCATCATCTTCCCTGTGCCCTTTAAAGCGGTTGTATGTGCGCACCCTGTGGCTCCCTGCGGAGTGAGCATGTGTGCGTATCCAGAGGGCAGGAACTGACTAGCCGGTTTCTGTAGTCCTAGCTTCCCTACCATGTGGCTCAGGCTGGAGGATGGGTGCCACGTGCCCTTCTCAAGGCTCTCCTCCCAACCCTCCTAGTCCCTGGCACGGAATGCAGTGTACAAGATTTCGTTGAATGAATGGATGGACGGATGGACGGACGCTTTTGTCTCACAGTCAAATGCCATACTGATCGCCTCATGGACTCAGTGTAGCTTAAACGTTTGCAACACAAAGTAGCGTGCTGAGGGCTTTATGAACATGTGGATATTTTGACAAGACCTGCCTGCAACGGTGTCTGGTCTGATGGTTTGGAGAAGGGGAGGGGGGAGTTAGGAAGTGAAGTAACTATTACCCGGAACGTGACATGACACTAGGATTTTAGCTGATGTGCTACTGGGGGACTGCAGTTAGGGGTCCAGGGGAGGCGTGGGAACAGTTGTGCTCCTTGCACCGACTTTAAGGATAGGTCATTTTCTTCCAATATATATATGTCTGAAAGACACCTACAAGTCAGAAGACACAATGTGAAAACAGAGGGAAGGGATTTCAGACGGAGCATTGGAAGAAAGCAGTGCAATGTCAGGACCATAAGCAAGTGTGATGCTGACTGTGGGGAGGGTTGAGTTCAGACTGAGAAGGCTGGCCTCGGCTTAGAACCCCCTTAGCCGGTGGCATTGCTGAGGAGGGGCGGGGAGCATTAGACCTGTGTTCTCCGAGGATTTGGGGCGTGTAAAGCCTCGTAGGGAGCACGGGTGGGGAATGCTTACACTCGGTCTGTGTCACATGACGAGGGCCTGCATTGTGGCGTCCGCCTGGGAAGCCAGAGGAGGACGGTCCACTTGATGTGGACTCAGGCAGGAGAGCGGCCGAGGCTTCTGAGGGAGGCGGTGCGGTCTCAAGCCTGGCCACCTGGGGACAGCGTGGTGCCCATTCTGTCCCTCCTCAGGAGGGTTTTGTGTGGTCTTTTGTTCGTTCCAGTGTTTTAACTGGTGTTAGGGTTGTCTGTCTCCACAGACAACAGTATAGAAACCGCTCTGTTATAATCCTATCCTTGGTATACCAAAGTGAACAGTACACGTGGAGTACAAAAGAGAACAGATGCAAGGTCAGAGTCCCACACCTCTCCCTCCGCCCTCCCAGAGGACTGAATGTTGACGGCCGGCCACTGACAGCAATACTCACAGAGCTATGAAGAAGTGAATTCGCTGGTACTGCCCGGAGGGGAGGCCAGCCCGGCTGAAATACGCTATGACCATGGCCAGGAGATACTGAGGAAGAGGAGAACGCCACAGGACAGCGGTCACATCCCAGAAGAGGAAGGACGGAAGGACGGAGGGGTGAGGGAGGGGGAGGCTGGGGGCAGACCCCGCCCGTGTGGGGAGAGGGACTTTAGGACGCTCCTGGATGGCAGGCTTTGCCGGTGGGACGCTGGTTGTTTAGGACAGCCGCCATCAGAAGGGTCTTTGATAAGCTGGCACAAAGGGGAGTCCCCAGGGCTGAGGCGAGAAGGGGCTTGCGGTGGCAGGCAAAGGGGCGGACCCCAGAGGAGTGGGGGTGGGGGCAGGGCTGCCCCTTCCCACGCAAGGAGCCTCCAGGCCCCGCAAAGGGCAGTGTGGACAAGGCTCCGAGTTGGGGAGAGAGGCGAGACTGGGGGTTTAGAAGGCATCCCTCCAGCCCCCCAGGGTAGATGCTGGAGAGGGAACACATCTCAGTGGACAAAGTTACCTTGTCAGATACCCTCAGATTTTTGTCCCAGGCCAGGAATATTTTCACAACAAGGTCCCCTGGGAAGAGAGGCACAGGTTAGACGGACAGCCGGAGCAGGGCCGAGCAGAGAGCAGCCGTGCGTGCTGACGGGACCTTTCGGGGTGGGGAGGCCGAGGTGCACTCGTTGGGCCAGAAAGGTGGTGCCATCCTTCTTCGGTGGCTTGGCTGGGGGTGGGGGGCAGGTGTCAGTAGGTGATGTGCACAGGTCTGATCCTACCGAAGGTGGTGCTCCGTCACCGTGCAGGGAGGCATCGTCTCCCTTGACGGTCACATCAGCGCGCCCAATGGCCTGTCAGCACCCCGCACGCTGACGGAGGCATTTAGATTTGAGAGCCCCAGGGGTGCAGTGGAAGCCGAGCTTTTGTGTGCCGAGTGCAGACTGCTTCTGCCTGTGGCCTAATCCTGCCTCATTTCTAAGTGTCCCCGGAGGAGTCCTCTGGGAACAGAGAGGTCACCAACTGACAGGGAATTCTTTTCCATTGGAAAAGTCTAGTCGCTGGAAGTTTCTCTAAAGGGGAATGGGCTCAGGGTTCCCCCTACCAAGCAGCCTTTTGAAGGCCTCGTGGTGCTCGGGCAGCACCGGGGACACCCGCCGTCGCTTCAGCCTCATCTTGAGGCCACACAGCTTGTCCAGGTCCCAGGCGTCCTGCTCGCCCGTGGCTGCCTCCTCCGACTCCTCCTGGAAAGCGGCCGACCTCTCCCGCTTCCCGGGCCGGCCGGAGCCCTCTGGCAGAGGGCTGCTGTGTGCCTGGGCTGCTGGGCAAAGAAACCAGGCGAGAGCGTCCAGCTGTTGCCTTTGGGATTCATCCCTTGGTCCCCGTGTCCCTTCCCACTCCAATCCAACTACCCCCAAAAGACAAGCTGCCCCCAGTGTCTCTGCTGTCACAGACCGTGGCCTTCTCCCCAGCCATCTCTCCATCCTTCTCCTTTACTGGCAGCCATTTCTAAGTGTCCCCGGAGGAGTCCTCTGGGAACAGAGAGGTCACCAACTGACAGGGAATTCTTTTCCATTGGAAAAGTCTAGTCGCTGGAAGTTTCTCTAAAGGGGAATGGGCTCAGGGTTCCCCCTACCAAGCAGCCTTTTGAAGGCCTCGTGGTGCTCGGGCAGCACCGGGGACACCCGCCGTCGCTTCAGCCTCATCTTGAGGCCGCACAGCATGTCCAGGTCCCAGGCGTCCTCCTCGCCCGTGGCTGCCTCCTCCGACTCCTGGAGAGCGGCCGACCTCTCCCGCTGCGTGCGCCGGCCGGAGCCCTCTGGCGGAGGGCTGCTGTGTGCCTGGGCTGCTGGGCAAAGAAACCAGGCGACAGCGTCCAGCTGTTGTCTTTGCGATTCATCCCTCGGTCCCCGTGTCCCCTCCCACTCCACTCCAACTACCCCCAAAAGACAAGCTGCCCCCAGTGTCTCTGCTGTCGCAGACCGTGGCCTTCTCCCCAGCCATCTCTCCATCCTTCTCCTTTGCTGGCAGCCATCTGCCCCCATCCACTTTGCCATTGTTCCGTCTCCCCGTTCTCAACACCCTTCCTCATTTAGATAATTCCTCCAGGTGCCCTTCCCCGTGTGTGTCCTTGTCCCCACACCTACACTCTCGTCCTCCAGTGCCTGGCCTTCTGAGTGTCTCCTTCCTTCACACAAGCCCCCCTGGGTAGGCCTTCCTGCCGTCGGCTCCCCGTCCTCAAGCCCCTCGTCCCTCCGCTGCCTCACCTGGCGGTCCTGGTCTCTGTGCGTCCAGCATCACATCCGGCTGGTGCCCGGAGGGGCCAGGCTGGGGCCTCTGGCTCACAGCCTGGGAACTCGATGGAACACTGGCCATGATTTCTGCCCAAGTCTCACCCTCTCCGGGACCAGACCCTGTCCAAAATCCTCTTGTGGATTCTCACTGAATGTGAGCCCGTTATCCCTACTCCAGGCTAAGGAGATGCTAGGAGTAGAGAAAGCTCTGAGAAGGTGCTTCTGGCTACCTTTGCTGCCAAGCACCTACCAACCAGGAGGGTTGGAACCCTTGTGAGGTCATAGGTTGCTGCAACCTAGCAACTAGTTTGAAGGAAAAGCAGGCAACTGCCAGTCCAATCCGAACAGGGGCAAACAAGGTCTCCTGCCACTGGCCCAAGTTGTGACCACCCCCCAAGATGATCCTCGAGCCGTCCAGGTCACCTTTCAGCCCTCCCCCACAGATGACGTGTCCTCTCCACTCTCCACTTGACACACGGGTGGACTCTCGCCCTCTGTCACGTTCTCCTACGGAGCATGTCTAGTGAGTGGCTAGGAAATTCAGGGTAAGCAGAAACAGTCAGCCCTACAAGAGTGACATAGGTAGGTAAGAAAGATCCCAGGTACATTGACTTGGACTCAAAAGTTAAGTTTAGAACACTTGGCAGAACAGAGCTCTTGTGCTCAATGTTCACTGACACTAGGTTCAGGATTCTGTACAGAGGGACGCATCCTCACCCCTCAGGCACCTTTGAGCCCAAGAGAACATTTTGAGGACCTGGAATCATAGAATATGGTACCCGTGCTCACGCCCACTTCAAATGGTGCCTACAATTTCAGCAAGTCTATGGCTTTCCCAGAGCCTGCCCCTCAATTCCAAGAAAGTCTATTCTCTGTATAAAACTTCTGATCGTGCATATCACCTTCACCCAGAAATGTCACCATCTTTTGTGTATGCTATGAATAAAAAGTCACATGCACAAAAAGACTTAGTGGTAAAACGTCCAATTCAGGACACAGGAGGATGTTTTGTGAAGGTGGGGGCACACAGGGGCAGAGACGCAGCCCGGAAATCAGCCACTTGAAGGCCTGCCGTAAGCCGGGCGGCTCCTCCTGAGCTCCGGGCCTCTACTTTTCACCCGGGCATCTGAATCTCGTGTTTTCTTTTTCAGTATTTACTGTGGTAAAATAACATAACATTTACCACTTGAGCCATTTTTGAGGGGATAGTTCTGTGGCACTGAGCACTTTGAAATTTTGCAGCCATCCCCTACTATCCCATCTCCATATCGACACTGCGCACCCGTTAAAGAACACCTGCCGGGTGTAGTCTCCCTTCCGGTCCCTGGCACCCACCATCGCTCCCCTCTGTCTCTGTGGCTTTGGCTCTTCTGGGTCCCTCATTTAAGTGGAGTGCTATAAAAGTGGTATGTGTGTGTGCGGCTTATTTCATTCAGCACACACTTGTAGACAGCTTTCCTAATGACAACCCTGAATTCGTTGCAGTGTGTGGCTTATTCTTGGTGCCTATCTAAGCCAAGGGCCTGCTGCCTAAGGAAGAGTTGGTGCATGTAATTTTTGCAGACGTCAAAACACTGTGATCCAAGTTGTGGTTTGTGTATTTGGCCTTGCAGTTCTGACGGTTTTCGATTCATGTTTATTGTTAGGTGTGTAAACGCTGAAGACTGTTGTATCCTCTTGGTTAATTAACCACTTTGTCGTTGTGAAATGGCCTGTTTTGTCCCTGTTAGTATTCTGACATGGACTTTCTCTGACATTTATAGAGCCTCCCCAGACTTCTTTGGGCATGCTGAATCTTATTCCGTCCTTTTACTTTTAAGTTTGCATGTTTCTATTTAAAGTGATTTTCTTGTAGACAGCATATGATTGGCTCTTACCTTTTTATCCAGTCTGACCATTTGTGCCTGTTAACTGGGGTGTTGAGACCACTTCCATCTGACACAACTATTGGTTTAACTGGGTAGCTTGTGGTCTGTTGTCTTTGCTGTCTGTCCCATCTTCTTTGTTTCCTTTTTCTTCTTTGTCTTCCTTCCTTTCAGTTCATTGCATTTCTGTGATTCCATTGTGTAACCTTTGTTGTGTTGTTGGCTATAACACTGTTATTTTAAGAGGTGCTCTAAGGTTTATACTATACACCTTTGATTTAGCATAGTTTTCCTTCAAGTGATCTATCATTTCACTGGACTGTAAGAAGCTCACAGTTCCTTCCAGTTCTCCCCTCTTGGTCTTTGCCGTGTTGTTGCACTTTAGTCTCACAGTAGTACCGATCCCACAATCCGTTGTTATTTGTAGTTAAACACTCAGTTAACCTTTCAAGAGACTTAACTAATAGGAGAAAATACATAGTTCCTGTTTCTTTTACTTTCATTCCTTTGTATAGATCCAGATTTTTATGTGCTCTCCTATTCCTTCTGCATGAAGGACTTTTCGGTGACATTTCTTGTAGTTAATGAAGAACCTTTCAGCTCTCGTAGGTCTGAAGATGTCTGCATTTTGCCTTCCCTTTTAAAGGGATCTTTGCTGTTTTTTCCTCCTGTACTTTAAGTATGTTCCTCGCTTACATTATTTCCAAGAGAAATTCGAGGTCGTCTTCATCTTTTCCTCTGTATGCCACATATTTTGTGTTCTTCTTCTTCTCCCTACTTTAAAATGTTCTCACTATCACCTGTCGTAGGTGATGTGCTTGATTTGTCTTGGCTGCGTTTCCCTCGTGTGTCTGTGCTTGGGGGTCATACAACTTGTTGGATCTGTGTGTTTAGGGTTTCCATCAACTTTGGGGAAAGTTTGACCGTGTGTCTTCAAATGGCCCCTTTGCTTCCCCCAGCCTCCCTTCAGGGATTCTCATTACCTGTATATTCCACAGCTTGACACTGTCCCACAGCTGACCGATGCCCTTCCTTTCCCTTTAATTTTTTTTTTCTCTACATGTTTCATTTGTAAGTGCTTCCACTGCTGTGTCTTCACATTCACTGATCCTTTTTTAGGCAGTGCTGTTATTCTAACCCAGTGTAATTTCCATCTTACGATGCTGTGTCTTTTCTATAAAGTTCTGTTTGAGTTTCTTTTTATATCTTCCCTGTCTGTACTCAGTTTTTTTTTTTTTTTTTTTTTTACCATAAAGAATATGATTATAAGCTGTTTCAGTGTTCTCTGCTCATTGTAACATCTGTTCGTTCTGGGCCCATTTCAGTTGATAATTTTCCTGACGGGTTGTACTTGCCTACATTTTCCCCCAGTTTCTCGACCCCTTCTCCCCACCTATGTCTGGGTGCTCCCGCGCTGCTGCATGAGTGGAAACTCTCAGGGCAGGGGCTGTAGGGCTCACCCTGTTTATTTCCTGTCTCACGGGTTACTGTCCTTCACTGCCCGTCGATCAGTGTCTTGAAGACCATTGCTGTGCATGTGTTCTCTTGTGTTTTTTTCTGGGGTTCCATCCAGGTAGGAAGGGTAAATGCAGTCTGTGTTCATCTCGGCTGAAAGCAGAAGTCCTGATACCTATGATTTGACTCACTGTTAGAAAGGAAGCCTACACCAAGGTTCTAGGGAAATTCACCAGTTTTTTTGGTCGTGTTGAATTTTTTACATTTAGATCCCTGATCCAACTGGAGTTTGTTTATTTTTTCTATTAAGGTATCATTGATATGCAGTCTTATGCTCAGGTTTCACATGAGCCACATTATGCTTACCACGTCCCCCCTGTTATCAAGTCTCCACCACATAACCCCATTGCAGGCACTGTCCCATCAGCATAGTAAGATGCTGTAGCATCAATACTTGTCTTCTCTGTGCTACACTTCCTTCCCCGTGCACCCCTATATTACGCGTGTTAATCATAATGCCCCTTAATCCCCTTCTCCGTCCCTCCCTTCCCACCCACCCTTCCCAGTCCCTTTCCCTTTAGTAACTGTTAGTCCATTCTTCAGTTCTCTGAGTCTGCTGCCGCTTTGTTCCTTCAGTTTTTGCTTTGTATTCATACTCCACAGATGAGTGAAATCATTTGGTACTTGTCTTGCTCCACCTGACTTATTTCACTAAGCATAATACCCTCCAGCTCCATCCATGTTGTCGAAAATGGCAGGATTTCTTTTCTTCTTATGGCTGAATGAATAATATTCCATTGTTTATATGTACTGCATCTTCTTTATGTATTCATCTACTGATGGACACTGGGGTTTCTTCCATTTCTTGGCTATTGTAAATAGTGCTGCGATAAAGAAAGGGGTGCATATGTGTTTTTCAAACTGGGCTGCTGCATTCTTAGGGTAAATTCCTAGGAGTGGAATTCCGCGGTCAAATGGTATTTCTACTTTGAGTTTTTTGAGGAACCTCCATACTGCTTTCCAGAATGTCTGAACCAATTTACATTCCCCCCAAGCAGGGTTAGGAGGGTTCCCCTCTCTCCACATCCTTGCCAGCATGTGTTGTTGTCTGTCTTTTGAATGCTGGCCATCCTGACTGGTGTGAGGTGATATCTCATTGTGGTTTTAATTTGCGTTTCTCTGATGATTAGCGATGTGGAGCATCTTTTCATGGGCCTGTTTGCCATCTGAATTTCTTGTTTGGAGAAGTGTCTGTTCAGACCATCTGCCCATTTTTTAATTGGATTATTTGCTTTTGTTTGTTGAGGTGCGTGAGCTCTTTCTATATTTTGGAGGTCAACCCCTTATGGGATGTGTCATTTATGAAAATATTCTCCCATACTGCAGGATGCCTTTTTGTTCTATTGATGGTGTCCTTTGCTGTACAGAAGCTTTTCAGCTTGATATAGTCCCTGTTGTTCATTTTTGCTTTTGTTTCCCTTGCCCGGGGAGATACGTTCATGAAGAGGTTGCTCATGTTTATGTCCAAGAGATTTTTGCCTATGTATTTTTCTAAGAGTTTTATGATTTCCTGACCTACATTCAGGTCTTTGATTCATTTTGAGTTTACTTTTGTGTATGGGGTTAGACAGTGATCCAGTTTCACTCTCTTACATGTTAGCTGTCCAGTTTGCCAACACCAGGTGTGGAAGAGGCCGTCCTTTCCCCATTGTATATCCATGGCTCCTTAATCATACGTTATTGATCATATATGTTTGGGTAAATGTCTGGACTCTTTATTCCATTCCACTGGTCTCTGGGTCTGTTCTTGTGCCTGTACCACATTACTATGGCTTTGTAGTACGGCTTGAAGATGGGAAGCGAGATCCCCCCTGCTTTCTTCTTCCTTCTCAGGATTGCTTGGCTGTTCGGGGTCTTTTGTGGTTCCCTATGACTTTTAGAACTATTTGTTCCAGTTTGTTGAAGAATGCTGTCGGTATTTTGATAGGGATGGTTCAGGGACCTGGTTTGTGTGTCAAGTTCTTGGGGGTTGTCTGGTCGGGTAAAGCTACAGTTATCTCAGATGTGGTCATAGACGAGGTCCAGGCTTTCCCACCCCTACCACTGTGGCAGTGAGTCGTCCAAGAGCTTTTGGGTGTTTTGGGCTCCTGGAGGGGGTTTACCCCGCACTTGGCACAAATTCTGAAGGCCTCATGCCAGTCGGTACAAAAGGGCATCAGGTGGGACCGTGATGAGACCTGTGCAGCTGTGTTCACTGCTACTGAGCAGGCAGTCAAGGCCGTTGTAGTCCTTGAGTGTAATGGATTCATGAAGGCCCTGTGAGCTAGATGTTCATGTAAACGGAGACGGTTATGGATGGGGCCTTCGGCAGTGGCTTGAGTGGACACGCCAACCTGTTGGATTCTGGTCACAATTATGGAGAGGAGCAGAGGTCTGGTGGCCGTTAATAGAGGAGCAACTGGCTTCTGTGTATCACGCCTTGCTGGCTATGGAGCCCATCACGGGAACAGCTCCGACCAAGGTAATAACCACCTATCCCATCGCAGGGTGGGTACGAGGCTGGACCCAAAGCCTGGGAGTGGCATGGCACAGACTCCTCCACTGGCCAAATGGGGGTGCATACTTGCAGCAGCATAGCATCCTCTCCAATAGCCCCTTGAGTGGAGATCTCCGATGCTTATTTGGGCAAGTGACGTATACGAGTGGAAAGCAAGAAGAACTCGCACTTGAGCCATTGGTAGGCGAGAGACCTTATCACCAGGGAAAAGCCCCTATTCCTGAAGATACTTGGTATACAGACGGCTCCACCTGTGGGCAGCCCCCGAAGTGGAGGGCTGTGGTTTTCCGTCCTAAGACTAAGACAACATGGGTGTTAGAGGAGAGAGAGGGGAAGAGCATTCAGTGGACTGAGTCACGGGCAGTATGGCTCATGTTCTCCCAGGACGATCGTGCCCTCTCCTCTAGTTGTGTGCACCGACAGCTGGGCTGTGTGCCGGGCTTGACCCTGTTGCCGCCGACATGGTGCCATGCCAACTGGATGGTTCGTCACTGGCCCCTTTGAGGGCAAGAGCTGTGGCAAGACCTATGGGCCTTAGTCAGACTCAGACAGTTACTGTCTATCGTGTGTCTGGCCATTTGCCTTTGGCATCCCCAGTGAATGATGAAGCAGACACATTATTTGTCCACATGCGTTGGCTGGGAAGGAAAGCCTGCCTCTGCTGTAGCCCAATGTTTGTGTCTGCGTTTGTTGCACACATTGCAAAAGACAATGTGGGCTACTGTAATCAAGACAATTTGGTACTGGAACAAGAACAGACCCATAGATCAATGGAAGAGACTACGGAGTCCTGATATAAACCCACCCATACATGGTCAATTAATATACGATAAAGGAGCCATGGATATACAGTGGGGAAATGAGAGCCTCTCCAACCGCTGATGTTGGCAAAAGTGGACAGCTACTTGCAAGAGAATGGTACTGGATTATTCTTTAACCCCATACACAAAGGCAAACTTGAAATGGATTAAAGACTTGAACGTAAATCATGAAACCATAAAACTCTTTGAAGACAACTTAGGCAAACATCTCCTGAATATAAGGATGAGCAAGTTCTTCCTGAACGTATCTCCTGGAGCAAGGGAAACAAAAGCAAAAATGAACTCGTGGGACTACATCAAACTAAAAAGTTTCTGTATGGCAAAGGACACCATCAACAGAACAAAAAGGCATCCTAAAGTATGGGAGAATATATTTGTAAATGACATTTCCGACAAGGGGTTAACACCCAAAATATATAAAGAACTTACACGCCTCCACACCCAAAAAGCAAATAACCCGATTAAGAAATGTGCAGAGGATGTGAAGAGAGACAGTTCTCCAAAGAAGAAATTCAGATGGCCAACAGACACATGAAAAGATGCTCCACATCACTAATCATCAGGGAAATGCAAATTAAAACCACAATGAGCTATCACCTCACACCAGTAAGGATGGCCATCATCGAAAAGTCTAAGAACAACAGATGCTGGCGAGAATGTGGAGAAAGCGGAACCCTCCTACACTGCTGGTGGGAATGTAAGCTAGTTCAACCATTGTGGAAAGCAATCTGGAGGTTCCTCAAAAAAAAAATAAAAATAGAAATACCATTTGACCCAGGAATCCCACCCCTTGGAATTTACCCAAAGAATACAACTTCTCAGATCCAAAAAGACATATGCACCCCTATGTTTATCGCAGCGCTTTTTACAATAGCCAAGATGTGGAAGCAACCTAAGTGTCCATCAGTAGATGAATGGGTAAAGAAGATGTGGTACATATACACAATGGAATGCTATTCGGCCATAAGAAAGAAACAAATCCTACCATTTGGAACAACATGGATGGAGCTGGAGGACATCATGCCCAGTGAAATAAGCCAGGCAGAGAAAGACAAATGCCAAATGATTTCCCTCATTTGTGGAGTATAACAATGAAGCAAAACTGAAGGAGCAATATAACAGCAGACTCAGAGACTCCAAGAAGGAACTAGTGGTTACCAAAGGGGAGGGGTGTGGGAGGGCGGGTGGGGAGGGAGAGAGGGAGAAGGGGATTGAGGGGTATTATGTTTAGTACACATGGTGTGGGGTATGACGGGGAGAACAGTGTAGCACAGAGAAGGCACATAGTGGATCTGTGGCATCTTACTACACTGACGGACAGGGACTACTTTGGGGTATGGGTGGGGACTTGATAATATGGGTAAATGTAGTAACCACATTGTGTTTTCATGTGAAACCTTCATAAGAGTGTATATCAATCATGCCTTAATAAAAAATGAATTAAAAAAAAAAAGAGAATGTGGGCTGTAGCCCGTCGGTGGGGCTTGCCATTGACGTTTGAAGAAGTCAGCAGAGCCCCGAAGGAGTGCCTGTGGGATTATGATGGGGATTATGTTCAATCTACAGCCGTTATAGGAAGAAGCATCATCCAACTGAATCTTCGAATACGTGAACACGTCACCTCTTTTCATTTATTCAAGTCTTCCTTAGTTTTTCTCAGTAATGTTTTTTATTTTTTTATTAAGGTATCATTGATATTCAATGTTATGAAGGATTCACATGAGCACCGTGGTGGTCACTAGATTCACCCATATTACCAAGTCCCCCCACCCCCCATCGCAGTCACTGTCCATCAGTGTAGTAAGATGCTGTGGAGTCACTGTTTGTCTTCTCTGTGCTGTACTGCCCTCCCCACTACCCCCCTACATTATGTGTGCTAATCGTAATGCCCTTTAATCTCCTCCCCCCTCTCTCCCCACACACCGTTTCTCAGTATGTTTTCCTGTTTTCACTGAAGTTTGCCAGCGGTCCCCTCCCCATCCCCTACACCTGAGGGAACGTTTCCCCCTCCCTGCTGGATGCAGCGTCCTCTCCCTAGCGACAAGGTTCCCGCCGTGGAGCGAGCGGCTCTAGGTCTGAGGAACGTGGTGTCGTAAAGCCGCGAGTGTCGTAAACCAGGTGCGGCGCGGAGAGGCGCAGGACGTGGCTGGAGCATTGGGACGGCCGCAGGAGGAGCAGACGGCCGGCCTCAGGTGTGGGCGCGGAGAGCCGGCGGTGCAGCAACGGTGAGTAGCGGAGGGGAGCGGGGAGCGGCGGAGTGAGGGGGAGCCGGGCAGCTGGGGCGGCCGAGCAGGAGCGGCCAAGTGGATCGGAGCGCTGTCTGCCCGCCGCAGCTGCCGGAGCCGCGCCGCGCCGCGCCGCGTCCGCTCCGCTCTCCCTGAGCCGTCGCGTCTCTCCCCTGGTCTGTGTCCGGCTGGCCGCTCCTGCCGCCGCTGCCGCCCCCCGGGACGGTTCGCCGCCGCCGCCTCCCCGGCGCTGGGCGGGCGGCCGGGACGCGGCCGGCCAGTTTTCTGGTCTGGGCGGAGCGGGTTTTGCCCGGTCTTCAGCCCCTCGCCGGGCCGGGCCGGGCCGGGCCGGGCCGGGCCCGGCTGCGGGCTGCATGTCGGCGCGCGCGGACCGGGCTGGGCCGGCGGCGATGAGGTTGGGACCGGCCGGCGAGGCGCGCCCGCGGAATGGGGGGCGGCGGGCCGGGGGCGCGGGGCACTCAGCGGCCCCGCTCCTCGGGTCCCGGCTGGCCACGGCGAGGCGAGCCCCGGGAGTGCGGTCCACGTTCCGTGGGGGGCTGGCATGGCGGCCGGGGACTCCGGGCATCAGCGGGCACCTACTTGCCGCCGTGGGAGACCTGGAGCTGGCGGCGAGCTGGGCGGCAGGTGACTTTGCGGAGTTGTTACCCGGTCTCAGGGACGGGGAGGCACCAGAGACAGATCCCCTCGCCCGGGAGAGCTGCTTTTCCGCGCCGGGATGGCGCTCTGCGTGGACGCCTTTTTTCTCTTTGGTGTTTTTGGGGGAAGTTGTTATCCGGCCAGAGTCGCGGAGCGCTGCACCCGGGTAATGGAGCTTGGATGGCGCGCTGGGCCTTGGGTGGCAGGCGGGTGGGGGAGGAGCGAACGGACCGAGGGTCGTGCGCGTCCGCTGCCGGCGTTGCAGCTGCAGTGTTTATTGATTTGTGTGAGTTGCTTGCGTGTGTGCTTATCTCGGGGGCGATTCTGTGCTGTTCTCTACCTCTTGTTCAGTGAGCAGTGAAATGTCTGCTGCCTGCTGTTGTCTGGACAGGTCCTGTGGCGAGAGGAGGGAGACTTGTGCGCCCGGAGGCGGCGGGCACTGGCGAGGTCCCCCGCCTAGAGATCGGGTACCTGTTTGTATAGTAATGGGCGGCAACGACCCTGCCGCCGGCTGCAGCCCAGGCTGTGTTAGGAATTTCGCGTAGGTTTCTGACCAAGCGGCTCCTTTTGGCTCCTGCGTTGTATGTATGTCTGTATGTCTGTAAGTATGTAAGTATGTATGTATGTATGTATTTGTTTGTTTATTTATTTATTTGTTTGTTTAACTATCTAGTTAGTTAGTTAGTATCATTAATATTCACTTACCTGAGCAGCATAGTGGTTACTAGATTGTCCCCATTATCAAGTCCCCACCACATACCCCATTACAGTCACTGTCCTGCGTTATTTTTCAAACGAGTTTTTAGGACTAGGGCAGTAAAGGTGCCTATGTTGGTGGGATTGCTGTACCTTCCAGTAAAATGAGGAAATGTGTGTTTGAGTGCCAACTCTCTGCCGCTACCCAGGCTCCCTGGCTCCCTTTCTCCCTCCCCTCCTGGACGCGAAACTCGAGTTTCTGTAACTAACCGTTCCTGGCAGTTTTAGATTTTGTGTGGGATTTCCTGTCTAGAAGCAGATACCAATACCAAGATTTTAACTGGTTCGTGATGTTTCCTTCCAGTTGTAAACACTTACAATATATTGGACTGACCCTGAAATCACTGCTTTCATGAGTGATTTTTAGTTATTCGAGTAAACATTTGCTTTTTTAATTAATTGATTATTTATTTATTTATTTTGGTATAATTCATATACACTTACATTAGCAACACTGTGGTTACTAGATTTCCCCCTGTTATCAAGTCCCCACCACATACCCCATTACAGTCACTGTCTATCAGCATAGTAAGATGCTATAGAATCACTACTTGTCTTCTCTGTGCTATACTGCCTTGCCCGTGCCTACCCTCCCCAACCCCCTACATTATGTGTGCCAATCGTAATGCACCCTTTTCCCCTTATCCCTCCCTTCCCACCCATCCTCCCCAGTCCCTTTCCCTTTAGTCACTGTTAGTCCATTCTTGGGTTCTGTGATTCAGTTTTTTTCTTTGTTCTTATACTCGACATATGAGTGAAATCATTTGATACTTGTCTTTCTCCGCCTGGCTTATTTCCCTGAGCATAATACCCGTCTAGCTCCATCCATGTTGTTGCAAATGGTAGGATTTGTTTTCTTCTTATGGCTGACTAATATTCCATTGTGTATATGTACCACATCTTCTTTATCCATTCATCTACTGTCGGACACTTAGGTTGCTTCCATTTCTTGGCTATTGTAAGTGGTGCTGCGATAAACCTAGGGGTGCATCTGTCTTTTTCAAACTGGGCTGCTGCGTTCTGAGGTTAAATTCCTAGGAGTGGAATTCCTGGGCCAAATGGCATTTCTATGTTGAGTTTTTTGAGGAACCTCCATAATGCTTTCCACAGTGGTTGAACTAATTTACATTCCCACCAGCAGTGTAGGAGGGTTCCCCTTTCTCCACAACCTCACCAGCATGTGGTGTTGTTTGTCTTTTGGATGGTGGCCATCCTGACTGTTGTGAGGTGATATCTCATTGTGGTTTAAATTTGCATTTCTCTGATAATTAGCGATGTGGAGCATCTTTTCATGTGCCTCTTGGCCATCTGAATTTCTTCTTTGGAGATGTGTGTGTTCAGATCCTCTGCCTATTTTTTAGTCGGGTTATTTGCCTTTTGGTTGTTGAGGTGCATGAGCTCTTTATATTTCGGCTGTCAACCCCTTATGATATATGTCATTTATGAATATATCCTCCCATACTGTAGAGATGCCTTTTTCTTCCACTGATGGTGTCCTTTGCTGGACAGAAGCTTTTTATGTTGATAGAGTCCCACTTGTTCATCTTTGCTTTTGTTTCCCTTGTCCGAGGAGGCATGTTCATGAAAAAGCTGCTCATGTTTATATTCAAGAGACTTTTGCCTATGATTTACTTCTAAGAGTTTTATTGTTTCATGACTTACATTCAGGTCTTTGATCCATTTCGAGTTTACTCTTGTGTATGGAGTTGGACCGTAATCCCATGTCATTCTCTCTCTCACATGTAGCTGTCCAGTTTTGCCAACACCAGCTGTTGAAGAGGCTGTCATTTCCCCATTGTATGTCCGTCCGTCGTTCCTTGATCATATATTAATTGGCCATGTATGTGTGGGTTATATCTGCGCCCTCTATTCTGTGCCATTGATTACAGGTCTGTTCTTGTGCCAGTACCAAATTGTCTTGATTACTGTGACTGTGTAGTAGAACTTGAAGTTGGGGAGCGTAATCCCCCCTCATCCCCCGCTTCATTCTTCCTTCTCAGGATTGCTTTGGCTATTCGGGGTCTTTTGTGGTTCCATATGACCCTCAGAGCTATTTGTTCCAGTTTGTTGAAGAATACTATCGGTATTTTGATAGGGACGGTTCAGGGACCTGGTTTGTGTGTCAAGTTCTTGGGGGTTGTCTGGTCGGGTAAAACTAAAGTTACTATGGCTTTGTAGTACGGCTTGAAGTTGGGAAGCGAGATCCCCCCTGCTTTCTTCTTCCTTTCTCAGGATTGCTTTGGCTGTTCGGGGTCTTTTGTGGTTCCCTATGACTTTTAGAACTGTTTGTTCCAGTCTGTTGAAGAATGCTGTCGGTATTTAGATAGGGATGGTTCAGGGACCTGGTTTGTGTGTCAAGTTCTTGGGGGTTGTCTGGTCGGGTAAAGCTACAGTTATCCCAGATGTGGTCATAGGCAAGGTCCAGGCTTTCCCCACCCCTACCACTGTGGCATTGAGTCGTCCAAGAGCTTTTGGGTGTTTTGGGCTCCTGGAGGGGGTTTACCCCGCACTTGGCACAAATTCTGAAGGCCTCATGCCAGTCGGTACAAAAGGGCATCAGGTGGGACCGTGATGAGACCTGTGCAGCTGTGTTCACTGCTACTGAGCAGGCAGTCAAGGCCGTTGTAGTCCTTGAGTGTAATGGATTCATGAAGGCCCTGTGAGCTAGATGTTCATGTAAACGGAGACGGTTATGGATGGGGCCTTCGGCAGTGGCTTGAGTGGACACGCCAACCTGTTGGATTCTGGTCACAATTATGGAAAGGAGCAGAGGTCTGGTGGCCGTTAGTAGAGGAGCAACTGGCTTCTGTGTATCACGCCTTGCTGGCTATGGAGCCCATCACGGGAACAGCTCCGACCAAGGTAATAACCACCTATCCCATCGCGGGGTGGGTGCGAGTCTGGACCCAAAGCCAGGGAGTGGCATGGTACAGAGGCCTCCACTGGCCAACTAGGGGCGCAATCTTGCAGCAGCACAGCACCATCTCCGACAGCCCCTTGAGTGGAGATCTCCGATGCTTATTTGGGTAAGGGACATACACGCGTGGAAAGCAAGAAGAACTTGCACTTGAGCCATTGGTAGGCGAGAGTCCTTATCAGCAGGGAAAAGCCCCTATACCTGAAGATGCTTGGTATACAGACGGCTCCACCCGTGGGCAGCCCCCGAAGTGGAGGGCTGTGACTTTCCGTCCTAAGACTAAGACAACATGGGTGTTAGAGGACGGAGAGGGGAAGAGCAGTCAGTGGACTGAGTCACGGGCAGTATGGCTCCCGATCACCCAGGATGATCACGCCCTCCCCTCTAGTTGTGTGCAGGGGTCATACCTGCGTGTGTTCCTCGGCCTGTGGCTCGGGGCGGTGTCAGTGTCTGGAAGGGTGACTTCCTAAGCCGACACAACGAGGCGCTCTGTCTGCACCTGAGGATCCAGACTTCCCTTCTTCTGGGCCGGTGAGCCCAGGCCTCCGTGGTCCCGGGAGCGCTCACACAGCGAGCAGGCTGCGGTCTCGCTTCCACACCGGGAGCTCTGGGTCAAACGCTTGGATCTGGAAGGCAGGTGGCTCTGGCCTCAGGTGGCCCCTCCTTCCTCGCCCAGCCTCCAGTTCCTTCTCGCCTCAAGATCCCACGATCCCGTGTTCCCCCCACTGCAGTCCGGCCCCCCCACCCCGAGATCCCAGCTGCTCACGCACCTCCTCACACTCTTCCCGGGAGACCCAGGCCTTCCAGCCCATGGATTGGGCGAATTGGACTCGCTGTTGGTGGAACAGAAGACGCTGGGAACGGTCGTTCCCATAGAGGAGCCAAAGGATGTCCTGTTTGGGGCCCTCGTCGTCCTCCTCCATGTCGTTGGCCAGGTAGCTGGGGAGAGACATCGGGCTGCTGGTCAGGAGCAAGACGGGAAGGATCCCCAGCCGAGGTCAGCGTCCAAGGAGAGGCACAGGCTGAACTTGACAAAGGACCTACGGGAGCCCTACCAGCGTCACACAGGGCCACCCAGTCATCAAGAAGCCACTGCGGGGCAGGGACCTGAAGGGCACCTCTCACAGCTGGATGCTGAAGACAAAGGCCCTCGGGGAGGCCTGAGGGCGAGCAGTGCAGTTTCCATGCAATGTCCCCATCATCTTCCCTGTGCCCTTTAAAGCGGTTGTATGTGCGCACCCTGTGGCTCCCTGCGGAGTGAGCATGTGTGCGTATCCAGAGGGCAGGAACTGACTAGCCGGTTTCTGTAGTCCTAGCTTCCCTACCATGTGGCTCAGGCTGGAGGATGGGTGCCACGTGCCCTTCTCAAGGCTCTCCTCCCAACCCTCCTAGTCCCTGGCACGGAATGCAGTGTACAAGATTTCGTTGAATGAATGGATGGACGGATGGACGGACGCTTTTGTCTCACAGTCAAATGCCATACTGATCGCCTCATGGACTCAGTGTAGCTTAAACGTTTGCAACACAAAGTAGCGTGCTGAGGGCTTTATGAACATGTGGATATTTTGACAAGACCTGCCTGCAACGGTGTCTGGTCTGATGGTTTGGAGAAGGGGAGGGGGGAGTTAGGAAGTGAAGTAACTATTACCCGGAACGTGACATGACACTAGGATTTTAGCTGATGTGCTACTGGGGGACTGCAGTTAGGGGTCCAGGGGAGGCGTGGGAACAGTTGTGCTCCTTGCACCGACTTTAAGGATAGGTCATTTTCTTCCAATATATATATGTCTGAAAGACACCTACAAGTCAGAAGACACAATGTGAAAACAGAGGGAAGGGATTTCAGACGGAGCATTGGAAGAAAGCAGTGCAATGTCAGGACCATAAGCAAGTGTGATGCTGACTGTGGGGAGGGTTGAGTTCAGACTGAGAAGGCTGGCCTCGGCTTAGAACCCCCTTAGCCGGTGGCATTGCTGAGGAGGGGCGGGGAGCATTAGACCTGTGTTCTCCGAGGATTTGGGGCGTGTAAAGCCTCGTAGGGAGCACGGGTGGGGAATGCTTACACTCGGTCTGTGTCACATGACGAGGGCCTGCATTGTGGCGTCCGCCTGGGAAGCCAGAGGAGGACGGTCCACTTGATGTGGACTCAGGCAGGAGAGCGGCCGAGGCTTCTGAGGGAGGCGGTGCGGTCTCAAGCC
>NW_026644923.1:0-57242 GCF_030020395.1 Manis pentadactyla | reverse complement strand
ACACCACTCACTCCAAAGGAAAGATTCACCAGACAGAAAATAAGTAAGGACACAGAGGCACTGAACAACACACAAGAACAGATGGACCTAATAGACATCTAAAGAACTTTATATCCAAAAAGCAACAGGATACACATTCTTCTCAAGTGCACATGGAACATACTCCAGAATAGACCACATACTAGGCCACAAAAAGAGCCTCAGTAAATTCCAAAAGATTGAAATCCTACCAACCAACTTTTCAGACCACAAAGGCATAAAACTAGAAATAAATTGTACAAAGAAAGCAAAAAGGCTCACAAACACATGGAGGCTTAACAACATGCTCCTAAATAATCAATGGATCAATGACCAAATCAAAATGGAGATCCAGCAATATATGGAAACAAACGACAACAACAACACAAAGCCCCAACTACTGTGTGGCACAGCAAAAGCAGTCAGAAGATGAAAGTATATTGCAATCCAGGCATATTTAAAAAAAGGAAGAACAATCCCAAATGAATGGTCTAATGTCACAATTATCAAAATTGGAAAAAGAAGAACAAACGAGGCCTAAGGTCAGCAGAAGGAGGGACATAATAAAGATCAGAGAAGAAATAAATAAAGTTGAGAAGAATAAAACAATAGCAAAAATCAATGAAACCAAGAACTGTTTCTTCGATAAAATAAACAAAGTAGATAAGCCTCTAGCCAGACTTATTAAGAGGAAAAGAGAGTCAACACAAATCAACAGTATCAGAAAGGAGAAAGGAAAAATCTCGACGGACCCCACAGAAATACAAAGAATTATTAGAGACTACTGTGAAAACCTATATGCTAACAAGCTAGGAAACCTAGGAGAAATGGACATCTTCCTAGAAAAATACAACCTTCCAAGACGGACCCAGAAAGATACAGAAAATCTAAACAGACCAATTATCAGCAATGAAATTGAAGTGGTAATCAAAAACTACCAAAGAACAAAACCCCTGGGCGAGATGGATTCACCTCAGAATTTTATCAGACATACAGGGAAGACATAATACCCATTCTCCTTAAAGTTTTCCAAAGAAGAGGTGGGGATACTCCCAAACTCATTCTATGAAGCTAACATCACCCTAATACCAAAACCAGGCAAAGAACACACCAAAAAAGAAAACTACAGACCAATATCGCTGATGAACGTAGATGCAAAAATACTCAACAAAATATTATCAAACCGAATTCATAAATACATCAAAAGGATCGTGCACCATGATCAAGTGGGATTCATCCGAGGGATGCAAGGATGGTAGAACATTCAAAAGTCCATCAACATCATCCACCACATCAACAAAAAGAAGGACAAAAACCACATGATCATCTCCATAGATGATAAAAAAGCATTTGACAAAGTTCAACATTCATTCTTGATAAAAACTCTCAGCAAAATGGGAATAGGGGGCAAGTACCTCAACATAATAAAGGCCATTTATGATAAACCCACAGCCAACCTTTTACTGAACAGCAAGAAGCTGAAAGTTTTTCCTCAGAGATCGGGAACTAGACAGGGATGCCCACTCTCCCCACTGTTATTTAACATAGTACTGGAGGTCCTAGCCACGGCAATCAGACAAAACAAAGAAATACAAGGAATCCAGATTGGTAAAGAAGAAGTTAAACTGTCACTATTTGCAGATGACATGATACTGTACATAAGAAACCCTAAAGACAACACCCCAAACTACTATAACTGATATCGGAATACAGCAAAGTTGCAGGATACAAAATCAACACACAGAAATCTGTGGCTTTCCTATACACTAAAAATGAACCAACAGAAAGAGAAATCAGGAAAACAACTCCATTCACAATTGCATCTAAAAAAATAAAATATCTAGGAATAAACCTAACCAAAGAAGTGAAAGACGTATATTCTGAAAACTACAAGTCACTCTTAAGAAAAATTAAATGGAACACTAACAGATGGAAACTCATCCCATGCTCGTGGCTAGGAAGAATTAATATTGTCAAAATGGTCATCCTTTCCAAAGCAATATACAGATTTGATGCAATCCCTATCAAGTTATCAGCAACATTCTTCAATGAACTGGCCAAAATAATTCAGAAATTCATATGGAAACACCAAAGACCCCGAATAGCCAAAGCAATCCTGAGAAAGAAGAATAAAGTAGGGGGGATCTCACTCCCCAACTTCAAGCTCTACTATAAACCATAGTAATCAAAACAATTTGGTACTGGCACAAGAACAGAGCTACAGACCAATGGAAAAGACTAGAGAATCCAGATGTTAACCGAGACATATATGGGCACAGTCGCAGGGGGGCCATCAGGTGAGAAATTGGGGATCAACACAGGTGAGGCTTAGAACCTCACCGCCCCCATTCTGAGAGAAATCTTTTGCATCCGTGGATGTTTTATTGCCCTTGTCTAGCTTGGATTAACACATAGTCTACAGGCACACACCTGATAATCTACATTTGCTCTTTTACAGCACTAAACTATGTTTTCTACCTTTATCTCGTATCTATCTACCACTTCAGCATTTTATTAAAAATAATAATATTAATAGTAATAATAATAATAAAGTGAGAAATGTGGTATCCACATTTAAATCCACATATAAATCAAGTATTAAAATCAAACGAATATTCATATTTGAACTGACTGTTTATAGTTCATAATGCCTGAGCAAGACCGAAAGTTTCTGTGATGACTGCCCTTGTACTTTGTACTGTTCACCATGTAAGAACTTATTCACTATGTAATAATTTGTTCTCCATGTAAGAACTTGTTTGTTATGCCTCAGAAGATTGGAGACTGACGAAAATTAGGCTTGGGGTGGATTAATGATTGTGCATTGAGCATTGACTGCCCTATACAGAATTTTATTGTTGTTAACAACCATTTGATCACAAAAAAAAAAAGTACACACTTCGAATTGTAAAGTAAATAAGTAACTGGGATGTGATGTATAGCATAAGGAATACAGTCAAAATATTGTAACAACTTGGCATGGTGATAGCTGGTACCTGGAATTATCATGTATATAAATGTTGAATCACTGTGTTGTACACCTGAAACTAATGTAATACTGTGTGTCAAGTACCCTTCAATAAAAAATAATTATCTACAAAAAATATTTGTACTTTTAAGCAGTTTAAGCAATTCTCATGCACACTGAAAAGTGGTGTTTACAATGAACAAAGGGATGTGGTGGGTGAGCGAAAAAGGTGAAGGGGATAGAGAGATGCAAAATCTAAATTCTGATTTAAATTAGTCACATTCATGATGGTACAGCATACAGAAAATAGTATTTCTGTAACATTTATATTGAAAGACAGTAACTACATTTGTTTGGTTGAACATTTAAAAATGTATATAGATATGGAGTCACCGTGTCATATACTTGAAAGCAATATATTGTATGCCAACTGTTCTTAAATAAAAACATACATAAATTATTAAAAAGAAAAACTGTTGAAATGTTATTTCTAAACAGCAGTCTCTTCGAACTTTACTTTTATTTTTCTTTAATTTTACACTTATTCCTATACCATCATAAAGGTGAAAAAGCTTGTCTGCCTGCACATTGTGTCTGTCTTCTATGCTGCCTTAATGTTTGGGTCACAGAGCTTCTGCTCAGAATTTCAGCCCTGTGCATAGGCTTGCTCATGGCTACAGATGCATGTAAACAGCCCCTAACCTGAACCTTGACTCCCTGTAGATACAGAAAGATGTCCAAAAATGCTGTCTGGAATGTGGAATATGAATAGGAAAATCCATGGCGGGATTTGCAGCAGTGTGTCCACATAAGGACTAAGGAATGAAGGCAAACGGACAGTCCCAATTTTTTCAAAGTCCCCCAAACCAAGCAAAATCACATAGTTGTAGTGGAAATATTCTTCTTTGGTTCACTTTCATCTGGGATAAAAGAGTGAAACATTTATTGTAGAGTGAGATAATATTAAAACTTCATTTATATTTTCTCATAATATGACTCTTCAATTATTTTGGTGCCATTTCTGATTGCAGTTCATTAGATTAATTTCAACATAGGCAGGGCTATTTCCTTATGCATAGAACTCCAAGATGTTCTTCCCCAAAGAGCTATCGCACAATAAATTTGGCATCCCAGAGGATAGAATTATGCCCTCATTTTGAATCTCCATGTCCTTTTTGCTGAGAAGACAGGCCAGTTTGGTGGGAGATGCTGAAGGCAAGCTATCTATAGATTCAATGTATTCTTATTAAAATTGCAGTGACAATTTATATAGAAATAGAAATTAAAACTCTCCTTACCTTATGGAATAAAAATGAACCTTACATTTCAAGAAAAATAGAAAAGATCAAAGTAGACATCACTCATCATCACCTCAAACTATATTATGAAGCTATGTTGTTCAAAAGAGTATGGTACCAGTTTACAAAAATTTATACCAGACATATGGAATAAGGAAATAGAATTGAGATCCCACATACAAACATAGATGTATGAACAGCTAATAACTGATAAGGAAATCCAAAAATACAATGGAGAAAGGACAGTGTTGTAGAATTGATGGATGTGTTAACCAGCCTTATGGTGGCAAATACTTCACAGGATATATATATATATATATATATATATATATAAACGTTTGTACACCTAAACCTCACACAATATTATGTCAACTATATCTAAATAATGCCAGAGAAAATATTACTATGAATTATTTTTATCTGGGTGCAGAGACAAGATGGCGGCATGAGTAGGACAGCAGGAATCTACTCCCAAAAACGTATATATTTTTGAAAATACAACAATTCTTAAAAAAGACACCAGAAGACACAGGACAACAGCCAGACTACATCCACACTTGTGAGAACCCAGTGCCTGGTGAAAGGGGTAAGATACAAGCCACAGATCGGTGTGACCCAGGGCCCCTCACCATAGTTTCTGGCGGAAGGAGAGGAGTTGGAGCAGGGAGGGAGAGGGAGCCCAAGACTGCTAAATATCCAGCCCTAGCCATCCACACCAGAGCACAGACAGTGCATGCGTGGGGTGCTGGAAACTAGGGAAGCAGAGCAGTAAGACCTGTGAGCAGGTTCTGAAGCTGGCACCCCTGGGACAAAGAAAGTGAGTGCTTTTTGATAGTCTTAAAGGGTCAGGGACCCCATGGCTGGATGGAAGCATCTCGGGTCACAGTCAAGCAGCTGGAAATACCAGGGGACTCCGGGTGCACTAACACCCTGGGCAACAGCTCTGAGACCCCACACGGAGGTAAACAAACAGCCCCCGTCCATTACTCCTCCGGGGCCCCACCAAAGCAGAGCAGCAGCCTGAGGATGGCCACGCCCACAGCTAGGGAGCTTCCTAAATACTAGCCAGGCAAGATACAGAGACCCAATATACACGCAATTGCACAATACAAGCCACTAGGGGACGCAGTTGTCCCAGTAAAGAAAGGCCAGGAGCCAAGTGGAAAGAGTCTTGACTCTCCCAGCTGACAGACGAGTCAATAGATCACCACTGCACCTATCAACATGAAAAAGCAAAAAAAATTTGACCCAGACAAGACAAACCCAGACAGCTTCAACATCTTCTACATCTTCCCCTGAGAAGGATCCTGGGGAGAGAGATTTAACCAATCTTCCTGAAAAAGAATTCAAAACAAAAGTAATAACCATGCTGATGGATTTGCAGAGAAATATGCAAAAACTAAGGAGGGAGAATACAGAAATAAAACAATCTCTGGAAGGACTTCAAAGCAGAATGCACGAGATGCAAGAGACCGTTAATGGACTAGAAAACAGAGAACAGGAATGAAGAGAAGCTGATGGAGAGAGAGATTAAAGGATCTCCAGGAATGACAGAATTTTAAGAGAACTTTGTGACCAATTGAAATGGAGAAATATCGGCATTATAGGAGTACCAGAAGAAGAGAGAGGAAAAGGAATAGAAAGTGTCTTTGAAAAATAATTGCTGAAAACTACCCCAAACTAGGGGAGGAAATGGCCTCTCATACCACAGAGGTACAAAGGACACCCATGATAAGGGATACAAGGAGGGCAACACCAAGACACATAATAATCAAAAGGGCAAAGATTAAAGACAAGGACAAAGTATTAAAGGCAGCCAGAGAGAGAAAAAAAAGGTCACCTACAAAGGAAAACACATCAGGCTATCATCAGACTTCTCAACAGAAACCCTACAGGCCAGAAGAGAATGGCATGATATACTTAATGCAATGAAACAGAAGGGCCTCGAACCAAGAATACTGTATCCAGCACGATTATCATTTAAATATGAAGGAGAGATTAAATAATTCAAAGACAAGCAGAATTTGAGGGAATTTGCCTCCCACAAACCACCTATACAGGGCATCTTACAGGGACTGCTCTAGATGGGAGCACTCCTAAAAAGAGCACAGAACAAAACACCCAAAATATGAAGAAGGGAGGAGGAGGAATAAGAAGGGAGAGAAATAAAGAATCATCAGACAGTGTTTATAATAGCTCAATAAGCGAGTTAAGTTAGACAGTAAGATAGTAAAGAAGCTAACCTTGAACCTTTGGTAACCACAAAGTTAAAGCCTGCAATGGCAATAAGTACATACCTTTCAACAATCACCCTAAATGTAAATGGAGTGAATGTACTAATGAAAAGACACAGAGCAATACAATGGATAAAAAAGCAAGACCCATCCATATGCTGCTTAGAAGAGACTCACCTCCAACTCAAAGACATGCAAAGACGTAAAGTCAAGGGATGGAAAAAGATATTTCATGCAAACAACAGGGAGAAAAAAGCAGGTGTTGCAATACTAGTATCAGAAAAAATAGACTTCAAAATAAAGAAGGTAACAAAAGATAAAGAAGGATATTACATATTGATAAAGGGCTCAGTCCAACAAGAGGATATAACCATTATAAATATATATGTACCCAACACAGGAACACCAGCATATGGGAAACAAATACTAACAGAATTAAAGGAGGAAATAAAATGCAATGCATTCATTTTGGGATACTTCAATACACCACTCACTCCAAAGGAAAGATTCACCAGACAGAAAATAAGTAAGGACACAGAGGCACTGAACAACACACAAGAACAGATGGACCTAATAGACATCTAAAGAACTTTATATCCAAAAAGCAACAGGATACACATTCTTCTCAAGTGCACATGGAACATACTCCAGAATAGACCACATACTAGGCCACAAAAAGAGCCTCAGTAAATTCCAAAAGATTGAAATCCTACCAACCAACTTTTCAGACCACAAAGGCATAAAACTAGAAATAAATTGTACAAAGAAAGCAAAAAGGCTCACAAACACATGGAGGCTTAACAACATGCTCCTAAATAATCAATGGATCAATGACCAAATCAAAATGGAGATCCAGCAATATATGGAAACAAACGACAACAACAACACAAAGCCCCAACTACTGTGTGGCACAGCAAAAGCAGTCAGAAGATGAAAGTATATTGCAATCCAGGCATATTTAAAAAAAGGAAGAACAATCCCAAATGAATGGTCTAATGTCACAATTATCAAAATTGGAAAAAGAAGAACAAACGAGGCCTAAGGTCAGCAGAAGGAGGGACATAATAAAGATCAGAGAAGAAATAAATAAAGTTGAGAAGAATAAAACAATAGCAAAAATCAATGAAACCAAGAACTGTTTCTTCGATAAAATAAACAAAGTAGATAAGCCTCTAGCCAGACTTATTAAGAGGAAAAGAGAGTCAACACAAATCAACAGTATCAGAAAGGAGAAAGGAAAAATCTCGACGGACCCCACAGAAATACAAAGAATTATTAGAGACTACTGTGAAAACCTATATGCTAACAAGCTAGGAAACCTAGGAGAAATGGACATCTTCCTAGAAAAATACAACCTTCCAAGACGGACCCAGAAAGATACAGAAAATCTAAACAGACCAATTATCAGCAATGAAATTGAAGTGGTAATCAAAAACTACCAAAGAACAAAACCCCTGGGCGAGATGGATTCACCTCAGAATTTTATCAGACATACAGGGAAGACATAATACCCATTCTCCTTAAAGTTTTCCAAAGAAGAGGTGGGGATACTCCCAAACTCATTCTATGAAGCTAACATCACCCTAATACCAAAACCAGGCAAAGAACACACCAAAAAAGAAAACTACAGACCAATATCGCTGATGAACGTAGATGCAAAAATACTCAACAAAATATTATCAAACCGAATTCATAAATACATCAAAAGGATCGTGCACCATGATCAAGTGGGATTCATCCGAGGGATGCAAGGATGGTAGAACATTCAAAAGTCCATCAACATCATCCACCACATCAACAAAAAGAAGGACAAAAACCACATGATCATCTCCATAGATGATAAAAAAGCATTTGACAAAGTTCAACATTCATTCTTGATAAAAACTCTCAGCAAAATGGGAATAGGGGGCAAGTACCTCAACATAATAAAGGCCATTTATGATAAACCCACAGCCAACCTTTTACTGAACAGCAAGAAGCTGAAAGTTTTTCCTCAGAGATCGGGAACTAGACAGGGATGCCCACTCTCCCCACTGTTATTTAACATAGTACTGGAGGTCCTAGCCACGGCAATCAGACAAAACAAAGAAATACAAGGAATCCAGATTGGTAAAGAAGAAGTTAAACTGTCACTATTTGCAGATGACATGATACTGTACATAAGAAACCCTAAAGACAACACCCCAAACTACTATAACTGATATCGGAATACAGCAAAGTTGCAGGATACAAAATCAACACACAGAAATCTGTGGCTTTCCTATACACTAAAAATGAACCAACAGAAAGAGAAATCAGGAAAACAACTCCATTCACAATTGCATCTAAAAAAATAAAATATCTAGGAATAAACCTAACCAAAGAAGTGAAAGACGTATATTCTGAAAACTACAAGTCACTCTTAAGAAAAATTAAATGGAACACTAACAGATGGAAACTCATCCCATGCTCGTGGCTAGGAAGAATTAATATTGTCAAAATGGTCATCCTTTCCAAAGCAATATACAGATTTGATGCAATCCCTATCAAGTTATCAGCAACATTCTTCAATGAACTGGCCAAAATAATTCAGAAATTCATATGGAAACACCAAAGACCCCGAGTAGCCAAAGCAATCCTGAGAAAGAAGAATAAAGTAGGGGGGATCTCACTCCCCAACTTCAAGCTCTACTATAAACCATAGTAATCAAAACAATTTGGTACTGGCACAAGAACAGAGCTACAGACCAATGGAAAAGACTAGAGAATCCAGATGTTAACCGAGACATATATGGGCACAGTCGCAGGGGGGCCATCAGGTGAGAAATTGGGGATCAACACAGGTGAGGCTTAGAACCTCACCGCCCCCATTCTGAGAGAAATCTTTTGCATCCGTGGATGTTTTATTGCCCTTGTCTAGCTTGGATTAACACATAGTCTACAGGCACACACCTGATAATCTACATTTGCTCTTTTACAGCACTAAACTATGTTTTCTACCTTTATCTCGTATCTATCTACCACTTCAGCATTTTATTAAAAATAATAATATTAATAGTAATAATAATAATAAAGTGAGAAATGTGGTATCCACATTTAAATCCACATATAAATCAAGTATTAAAATCAAACGAATATTCATATTTGAACTGACTGTTTATAGTTCATAATGCCTGAGCAAGACCGAAAGTTTCTGTGATGACTGCCCTTGTACTTTGTACTGTTCACCATGTAAGAACTTATTCACTATGTAATAATTTGTTCTCCATGTAAGAACTTGTTTGTTATGCCTCAGAAGATTGGAGACTGACGAAAATTAGGCTTGGGGTGGATTAATGATTGTGCATTGAGCATTGACTGCCCTATACAGAATTTTATTGTTGTTAACAACCATTTGATCACAAAAAAAAAAAGTACACACTTCGAATTGTAAAGTAAATAAGTAACTGGGATGTGATGTATAGCATAAGGAATACAGTCAAAATATTGTAACAACTTGGCATGGTGATAGCTGGTACCTGGAATTATCATGTATATAAATGTTGAATCACTGTGTTGTACACCTGAAACTAATGTAATACTGTGTGTCAAGTACCCTTCAATAAAAAATAATTATCTACAAAAAATATTTGTACTTTTAAGCAGTTTAAGCAATTCTCATGCACACTGAAAAGTGGTGTTTACAATGAACAAAGGGATGTGGTGGGTGAGCGAAAAAGGTGAAGGGGATAGAGAGATGCAAAATCTAAATTCTGATTTAAATTAGTCACATTCATGATGGTACAGCATACAGAAAATAGTATTTCTGTAACATTTATATTGAAAGACAGTAACTACATTTGTTTGGTTGAACATTTAAAAATGTATATAGATATGGAGTCACCGTGTCATATACTTGAAAGCAATATATTGTATGCCAACTGTTCTTAAATAAAAACATACATAAATTATTAAAAAGAAAAACTGTTGAAATGTTATTTCTAAACAGCAGTCTCTTCGAACTTTACTTTTATTTTTCTTTAATTTTACACTTATTCCTATACCATCATAAAGGTGAAAAAGCTTGTCTGCCTGCACATTGTGTCTGTCTTCTATGCTGCCTTAATGTTTGGGTCACAGAGCTTCTGCTCAGAATTTCAGCCCTGTGCATAGGCTTGCTCATGGCTACAGATGCATGTAAACAGCCCCTAACCTGAACCTTGACTCCCTGTAGATACAGAAAGATGTCCAAAAATGCTGTCTGGAATGTGGAATATGAATAGGAAAATCCATGGCGGGATTTGCAGCAGTGTGTCCACATAAGGACTAAGGAATGAAGGCAAACGGACAGTCCCAATTTTTTCAAAGTCCCCCAAACCAAGCAAAATCACATAGTTGTAGTGGAAATATTCTTCTTTGGTTCACTTTCATCTGGGATAAAAGAGTGAAACATTTATTGTAGAGTGAGATAATATTAAAACTTCATTTATATTTTCTCATAATATGACTCTTCAATTATTTTGGTGCCATTTCTGATTGCAGTTCATTAGATTAATTTCAACATAGGCAGGGCTATTTCCTTATGCATAGAACTCCAAGATGTTCTTCCCCAAAGAGCTATCGCACAATAAATTTGGCATCCCAGAGGATAGAATTATGCCCTCATTTTGAATCTCCATGTCCTTTTTGCTGAGAAGACAGGCCAGTTTGGTGGGAGATGCTGAAGGCAAGCTATCTATAGATTCAATGTATTCTTATTAAAATTGCAGTGACAATTTATATAGAAATAGAAATTAAAACTCTCCTTACCTTATGGAATAAAAATGAACCTTACATTTCAAGAAAAATAGAAAAGATCAAAGTAGACATCACTCATCATCACCTCAAACTATATTATGAAGCTATGTTGTTCAAAAGAGTATGGTACCAGTTTACAAAAATTTATACCAGACATATGGAATAAGGAAATAGAATTGAGATCCCACATACAAACATAGATGTATGAACAGCTAATAACTGATAAGGAAATCCAAAAATACAATGGAGAAAGGACAGTGTTGTAGAATTGATGGATGTGTTAACCAGCCTTATGGTGGCAAATACTTCACAGGATATATATATATATATATATATATATATATAAACGTTTGTACACCTAAACCTCACACAATATTATGTCAACTATATCTAAATAATGCCAGAGAAAATATTACTATGAATTATTTTTATCTGGGTGCAGAGACAAGATGGCGGCATGAGTAGGACAGCAGGAATCTACTCCCAAAAACGTATATATTTTTGAAAATACAACAATTCTTAAAAAAGACACCAGAAGACACAGGACAACAGCCAGACTACATCCACACTTGTGAGAACCCAGTGCCTGGTGAAAGGGGTAAGATACAAGCCACAGATCGGTGTGACCCAGGGCCCCTCACCATAGTTTCTGGCGGAAGGAGAGGAGTTGGAGCAGGGAGGGAGAGGGAGCCCAAGACTGCTAAATATCCAGCCCTAGCCATCCACACCAGAGCACAGACAGTGCATGCGTGGGGTGCTGGAAACTAGGGAAGCAGAGCAGTAAGACCTGTGAGCAGGTTCTGAAGCTGGCACCCCTGGGACAAAGAAAGTGAGTGCTTTTTGATAGTCTTAAAGGGTCAGGGACCCCATGGCTGGATGGAAGCATCTCGGGTCACAGTCAAGCAGCTGGAAATACCAGGGGACTCCGGGTGCACTAACACCCTGGGCAACAGCTCTGAGACCCCACACGGAGGTAAACAAACAGCCCCCGTCCATTACTCCTCCGGGGCCCCACCAAAGCAGAGCAGCAGCCTGAGGATGGCCACGCCCACAGCTAGGGAGCTTCCTAAATACTAGCCAGGCAAGATACAGAGACCCAATATACACGCAATTGCACAATACAAGCCACTAGGGGACGCAGTTGTCCCAGTAAAGAAAGGCCAGGAGCCAAGTGGAAAGAGTCTTGACTCTCCCAGCTGACAGACGAGTCAATAGATCACCACTGCACCTATCAACATGAAAAAGCAAAAAAAATTTGACCCAGACAAGACAAACCCAGACAGCTTCAACATCTTCTACATCTTCCCCTGAGAAGGATCCTGGGGAGAGAGATTTAACCAATCTTCCTGAAAAAGAATTCAAAACAAAAGTAATAACCATGCTGATGGATTTGCAGAGAAATATGCAAAAACTAAGGAGGGAGAATACAGAAATAAAACAATCTCTGGAAGGACTTCAAAGCAGAATGCACGAGATGCAAGAGACCGTTAATGGACTAGAAAACAGAGAACAGGAATGAAGAGAAGCTGATGGAGAGAGAGATTAAAGGATCTCCAGGAATGACAGAATTTTAAGAGAACTTTGTGACCAATTGAAATGGAGAAATATCGGCATTATAGGAGTACCAGAAGAAGAGAGAGGAAAAGGAATAGAAAGTGTCTTTGAAAAATAATTGCTGAAAACTACCCCAAACTAGGGGAGGAAATGGCCTCTCATACCACAGAGGTACAAAGGACACCCATGATAAGGGATACAAGGAGGGCAACACCAAGACACATAATAATCAAAAGGGCAAAGATTAAAGACAAGGACAAAGTATTAAAGGCAGCCAGAGAGAGAAAAAAAAGGTCACCTACAAAGGAAAACACATCAGGCTATCATCAGACTTCTCAACAGAAACCCTACAGGCCAGAAGAGAATGGCATGATATACTTAATGCAATGAAACAGAAGGGCCTCGAACCAAGAATACTGTATCCAGCACGATTATCATTTAAATATGGAGAGATTAAATAATTCAAAGACAAGCAGAATTTGAGGGAATTTGCCTCCCACAAACCACCTATACAGGGCATCTTACAGGGACTGCTCTAGATGGGAGCACTCCTAAAAAGAGCACAGAACAAAACACCCAAAATATGAAGAAGGGAGGAGGAGGAATAAGAAGGGAGAGAAATAAAGAATCATCAGACAGTGTTTATAATAGCTCAATAAGCGAGTTAAGTTAGACAGTAAGATAGTAAAGAAGCTAACCTTGAACCTTTGGTAACCACAAAGTTAAAGCCTGCAATGGCAATAAGTACATACCTTTCAACAATCACCCTAAATGTAAATGGAGTGAATGTACTAATGAAAAGACACAGAGCAATACAATGGATAAAAAAGCAAGACCCATCCATATGCTGCTTAGAAGAGACTCACCTCCAACTCAAAGACATGCAAAGACGTAAAGTCAAGGGATGGAAAAAGATATTTCATGCAAACAACAGGGAGAAAAAAGCAGGTGTTGCAATACTAGTATCAGAAAAAATAGACTTCAAAATAAAGAAGGTAACAAAAGATAAAGAAGGATATTACATATTGATAAAGGGCTCAGTCCAACAAGAGGATATAACCATTATAAATATATATGTACCCAACACAGGAACACCAGCATATGGGAAACAAATACTAACAGAATTAAAGGAGGAAATAAAATGCAATGCATTCATTTTGGGATACTTCAATACACCACTCACTCCAAAGGAAAGATTCACCAGACAGAAAATAAGTAAGGACACAGAGGCACTGAACAACACACAAGAACAGATGGACCTAATAGACATCTAAAGAACTTTATATCCAAAAAGCAACAGGATACACATTCTTCTCAAGTGCACATGGAACATACTCCAGAATAGACCACATACTAGGCCACAAAAAGAGCCTCAGTAAATTCCAAAAGATTGAAATCCTACCAACCAACTTTTCAGACCACAAAGGCATAAAACTAGAAATAAATTGTACAAAGAAAGCAAAAAGGCTCACAAACACATGGAGGCTTAACAACATGCTCCTAAATAATCAATGGATCAATGACCAAATCAAAATGGAGATCCAGCAATATATGGAAACAAACGACAACAACAACACAAAGCCCCAACTACTGTGTGGCACAGCAAAAGCAGTCAGAAGATGAAAGTATATTGCAATCCAGGCATATTTAAAAAAAGGAAGAACAATCCCAAATGAATGGTCTAATGTCACAATTATCAAAATTGGAAAAAGAAGAACAAACGAGGCCTAAGGTCAGCAGAAGGAGGGACATAATAAAGATCAGAGAAGAAATAAATAAAGTTGAGAAGAATAAAACAATAGCAAAAATCAATGAAACCAAGAACTGTTTCTTCGATAAAATAAACAAAGTAGATAAGCCTCTAGCCAGACTTATTAAGAGGAAAAGAGAGTCAACACAAATCAACAGTATCAGAAAGGAGAAAGGAAAAATCTCGACGGACCCCACAGAAATACAAAGAATTATTAGAGACTACTGTGAAAACCTATATGCTAACAAGCTAGGAAACCTAGGAGAAATGGACATCTTCCTAGAAAAATACAACCTTCCAAGACGGACCCAGAAAGATACAGAAAATCTAAACAGACCAATTATCAGCAATGAAATTGAAGTGGTAATCAAAAACTACCAAAGAACAAAACCCCTGGGCGAGATGGATTCACCTCAGAATTTTATCAGACATACAGGGAAGACATAATACCCATTCTCCTTAAAGTTTTCCAAAGAAGAGGTGGGGATACTCCCAAACTCATTCTATGAAGCTAACATCACCCTAATACCAAAACCAGGCAAAGAACACACCAAAAAAGAAAACTACAGACCAATATCGCTGATGAACGTAGATGCAAAAATACTCAACAAAATATTATCAAACCGAATTCATAAATACATCAAAAGGATCGTGCACCATGATCAAGTGGGATTCATCCGAGGGATGCAAGGATGGTAGAACATTCAAAAGTCCATCAACATCATCCACCACATCAACAAAAAGAAGGACAAAAACCACATGATCATCTCCATAGATGATAAAAAAGCATTTGACAAAGTTCAACATTCATTCTTGATAAAAACTCTCAGCAAAATGGGAATAGGGGGAAAGTACCTCAACATAATAAAGGCCATTTATGATAAACCCACAGCCAACCTTTTACTGAACAGCAAGAAGCTGAAAGTTTTTCCTCAGAGATCGGGAACTAGACAGGGATGCCCACTCTCCCTACTGTTATTTAACATAGTACTGGAGGTCCTAGCCACGGCAATCAGACAAAACAAAGAAATACAAGGAATCCAGATTGGTAAAGAAGAAGTTAAACTGTCACTATTTGCAGATGACATGATACTGTACATAAGAAACCCTAAAGACAACACCCCAAACTACTATAACTGATATCGGAATACAGCAAAGTTGCAGGATACAAAATCAACACACAGAAATCTGTGGCTTTCCTATACACTAAAAATGAACCAACAGAAAGAGAAATCAGGAAAACAACTCCATTCACAATTGCATCTAAAAAAATAAAATATCTAGGAATAAACCTAACCAAAGAAGTGAAAGACGTATATTCTGAAAACTACAAGTCACTCTTAAGAAAAATTAAATGGAACACTAACAGATGGAAACTCATCCCATGCTCGTGGCTAGGAAGAATTAATATTGTCAAAATGGTCATCCTTTCCAAAGCAATATACAGATTTGATGCAATCCCTATCAAGTTATCAGCAACATTCTTCAATGAACTGGCCAAAATAATTCAGAAATTCATATGGAAACACCAAAGACCCCGAGTAGCCAAAGCAATCCTGAGAAAGAAGAATAAAGTAGGGGGGATCTCACTCCCCAACTTCAAGCTCTACTATAAACCATAGTAATCAAAACAATTTGGTACTGGCACAAGAACAGAGCTACAGACCAATGGAATAGACTAGAGAATCCAGATGTTAACCCAGACATATATGGGCACAGTCGCAGGGGGGCCATCAGCTGAGAAATTGGGGATCAACACAGGTGAGTCTTAGAACCTCACCGCCCCCATTCTGAGAGAAATATTTTGCATCCGTGGATGTTTTATTGCCCTTGTCTAGCTTGGATTAACACATAGTCTACAGGCACACACCCGATCATCTACATTTGCTCTCTTACAACACTAAATTATGTTTTCTACCTTTATCTCGTATCTATCTACCACTTCAGCATTTTATTAAAAATAATAATATTAATAGTAATAATAATAATAAAGTGAGAAATGTGGTATCCACATTTAAATCCACATATAAATCAAGTATTAAAATCAAACGAATATTCATATTTGAACTGACTGTTTATAGTTCATAATGCCTGAGCAAGACCGAAAGTTTCTGTGATGACTGCCCTTGTACTTTGTACTGTTCACCATGTAAGAACTTATTCACTATGTAATAATTTGTTCTCCATGTAAGAACTTGTTTGTTATGCCTCAGAAGATTGGAGACTGACGAAAATTAGGCTTGGGGTGGATTAATGATTGTGCATTGAGCATTGACTGCCCTATACAGAATTTTATTGTTGTTAACAACCATTTGATCACAAAAAAAAAAAAGTACACACTTCGAATTGTAAAATAAATAAGTAACTGGGATGTGATGTATAGCATAAGGAATACAGTCAAAATATTGTAACAACTTGGCATGGTGATAGCTGGTACCTGGAATTATCATGTATATAAATGTTGAATCACTGTGTTGTACACCTGAAACTAATGTAATACTGTGTGTCAAGTACCCTTCAATAAAAAATAATTATCTACAAAAAAAATTTGTACTTTTAAGGGGTTTAAGGCAATTCTCATGCACACTGAAAAGTGGTGTTTACAATGAACAAAGGGATGTGGTGGGTGAGCGAAAAAGGTGAAGGGGATAGAGAGATGCAAAATCTAAATTCTGATTTAAATTAGTCACATTCATGATGGTACAGCATACAGAAAATAGTATTTCTGTAACATTTATATTGAAAGACAGTAACTACATTTGTTTGGTTGAACATTTAAAAATGTATATAGATATGGAGTCACCGTGTCATATACTTGAAAGCAATATATTGTATGCCAACTGTTCTTAAATAAAAACATACATAAATTATTAAAAAGAAAAACTGTTGAAATGTTATTTCTAAACAGCAGTCTCTTCGAACTTTACTTTTATTTTTCTTTAATTTTACACTTATTCCTATACCATCATAAAGGTGAAAAAGCTTGTCTGCCTGCACATTGTGTCTGTCTTCTATGCTGCCTTAATGTTTGGGTCACAGAGCTTCTGCTCAGAATTTCAGCCCTGTGCATAGGCTTGCTCATGGCTACAGATGCATGTAAACAGCCCCTAACCTGAACCTTGACTCCCTGTAGATACAGAAAGATGTCCAAAAATGCTGTCTGGAATGTGGAATATGAATAGGAAAATCCATGGCGGGATTTGCAGCAGTGTGTCCACATAAGGACTAAGGAATGAAGGCAAACGGACAGTCCCAATTTTTTCAAAGTCCCCCAAACCAAGCAAAATCACATAGTTGTAGTGGAAATATTCTTCTTTGGTTCACTTTCATCTGGGATAAAAGAGTGAAACATTTATTGTAGAGTGAGATAATATTAAAACTTCATTTATATTTTCTCATAATATGACTCTTCAATTATTTTGGTGCCATTTCTGATTGCAGTTCATTAGATTAATTTCAACATAGGCAGGGCTATTTCCTTATGCATAGAACTCCAAGATGTTCTTCCCCAAAGAGCTATCGCACAATAAATTTGGCATCCCAGAGGATAGAATTATGCCCTCATTTTGAATCTCCATGTCCTTTTTGCTGAGAAGACAGGCCAGTTTGGTGGGAGATGCTGAAGGCAAGCTATCTATAGATTCAATGTATTCTTATTAAAATTGCAGTGACAATTTATATAGAAATAGAAATTAAAACTCTCCTTACCTTATGGAATAAAAATGAACCTTACATTTCAAGAAAAATAGAAAAGATCAAAGTAGACATCACTCATCATCACCTCAAACTATATTATGAAGCTATGTTGTTCAAAAGAGTATGGTACCAGTTTACAAAAATTTATACCAGACATATGGAATAAGGAAATAGAATTGAGATCCCACATACAAACATAGATGTATGAACAGCTAATAACTGATAAGGAAATCCAAAAATACAATGGAGAAAGGACAGTGTTGTAGAATTGATGGATGTGTTAACCAGCCTTATGGTGGCAAATACTTCACAGGATATATATATATATATATATATATATATAAACTTTTGTACACCTAAACCTCACACAATATTATGTCAACTATATCTAAATAATGCCAGAGAAAATATTACTATGAATTATTTTTATCTGGGTGCAGAGACAAGATGGCGGCATGAGTAGGACAGCAGGAATCTACTCCCAAAAACGTATATATTTTTGAAAATACAACAATTCTTAAAAAAGACACCAGAAGACACAGGACAACAGCCAGACTACATCCACACTTGTGAGAACCCAGTGCCTGGTGAAAGGGGTAAGATACAAGCCACAGATTCGAGGGACCCAAGGTCCCTCACCATAGTTTCTGGCGGAAGGAGAGGAGTTGGAGCAGGGAGGGAGAGGGAGCCCAAGACTGCTAAATATCCAGCCCTAGCCATCCACACCAGAGCACAGACAGTGCATGCGTGGGGTGCTGGAAAATAGGGAAGCAGGGCAGTAAGTCCTGTGAGCAGGTTCTGAAGCTGGCACCCCTGGGACAAAGAAAGTGAGTGCTTTTTGATAGTCTTAAAGGGTCAGGGACCCCATGGCTGGATGGAAGCATCTCGGGTCACAGTCAAGCAGCTGGAAATACCAGGGGACTCCGGGTGCACTAACACCCTGGGCAACAGCTCAGAGACCCCACACGGAGGTAAACAAACAGCCCCCGTCCATTACTCCTCCGGGGCCCCACCAAAGCAGAGCAGCAGCCTGAGGATGGCCACGCCCACAGCTAGGGAGCTTCCTAAATACTAGCCAGGCAAGATACAGAGACCCAATATACACGCAATTGCACAATACAAGCCACTAGGGGACGCAGTTGTCCCAGTAAAGAAAGGCCAGGAGCCAAGTGGAAAGAGTCTTGACTCTCCCAGCTGACAGACGAGTCAATAGATCACCACTGCACCTATCAACATGAAAAAGCAAAAAAAATTTGACCCAGACAAGACAAACCCAGACAGCTTCAACATCTTCTACATCTTCCCCTGAGAAGGATCCTGGGGAGAGAGATTTAACCAATCTTCCTGAAAAAGAATTCAAAACAAAAGTAATAACCATGCTGATGGACTTGCAGAGAAATATGCAAAAACTAAGGAGGGAGAATACAGAAATAAAACAATCTCTGGAAGGACTTCAAAGCAGAATGCACGAGATGCAAGAGACCGTTAATGGACTAGAAAACAGAGAACAGGAATGAAGAGAAGCTGATGGAGAGAGAGATTAAAGGATCTCCAGGAATGACAGAATTTTAAGAGAACTTTGTGACCAATTGAAATGGAGAAATATCGGCATTATAGGAGTACCAGAAGAAGAGAGAGGAAAAGGAATAGAAAGTGTCTTTGAAAAATAATTGCTGAAAACTACCCCAAACTAGGGGAGGAAATGGCCTCTCATACCACAGAGGTACAAAGGACACCCATGATAAGGGATACAAGGAGGGCAACACCAAGACACATAATAATCAAAAGGGCAAAGATTAAAGACAAGGACAAAGTATTAAAGGCAGCCAGAGAGAGAAAAAAAAGGTCACCTACAAAGGAAAACACATCAGGCTATCATCAGACTTCTCAACAGAAACCCTACAGGCCAGAAGAGAATGGCATGATATACTTAATGCAATGAAACAGAAGGGCCTCGAACCAAGAATACTGTATCCAGCACGATTATCATTTAAATATGAAGGAGAGATTAAATAATTCAAAGACAAGCAGAATTTGAGGGAATTTGCCTCCCACAAACCACCTATACAGGGCATCTTACAGGGACTGCTCTAGATGGGAGCACTCCTAAAAAGAGCACAGAACAAAACACCCAAAATATGAAGAAGGGAGGAGGAGGAATAAGAAGGGAGAGAAATAAAGAATCATCAGACAGTGTTTATAATAGCTCAATAAGCGAGTTAAGTTAGACAGTAAGATAGTAAAGAAGCTAACCTTGAACCTCTGGTAACCACAAAGTTAAAGCCTGCAATGGCAATAAGTACATACCTTTCAACAATCACCCTAAATGTAAATGGAGTGAATGTACTAATGAAAAGACACAGAGCAATACAATGGATAAAAAAGCAAGACCCATCCATATGCTGCTTAGAAGAGACTCACCTCCAACTCAAAGACATGCAAAGACGTAAAGTCAAGGGATGGAAAAAGATATTTCATGCAAACAACAGGGAGAAAAAAGCAGGTGTTGCAATACTAGTATCAGAAAAAATAGACTTCAAAATAAAGAAGGTAACAAAAGATAAAGAAGGATATTACATATTGATAAAGGGCTCAGTCCAACAAGAGGATATAACCATTATAAATATATATGTACCCAACACAGGAACACCAGCATATGGGAAACAAATACTAACAGAATTAAAGGAGGAAATAAAATGCAATGCATTCATTTTGGGATACTTCAATACACCACTCACTCCAAAGGAAAGATTCACCAGACAGAAAATAAGTAAGGACACAGAGGCACTGAACAACACACAAGAACAGATGGACCTAATAGACATCTAAAGAACTTTATATCCAAAAAGCAACAGGATACACATTCTTCTCAAGTGCACATGGAACATACTCCAGAATAGACCACATACTAGGCCACAAAAAGAGCCTCAGTAAATTCCAAAAGATTGAAATCCTACCAACCAACTTTTCAGACCACAAAGGCATAAAACTAGAAATAAATTGTACAAAGAAAGCAAAAAGGCTCACAAACACATGGAGGCTTAACAACATGCTCCTAAATAATCAATGGATCAATGACCAAATCAAAATGGAGATCCAGCAATATATGGAAACAAACGACAACAACAACACAAAGCCCCAACTACTGTGTGGCACAGCAAAAGCAGTCAGAAGATGAAAGTATATTGCAATCCAGGCATATTTAAAAAAAGGAAGAACAATCCCAAATGAATGGTCTAATGTCACAATTATCAAAATTGGAAAAAGAAGAACAAACGAGGCCTAAGGTCAGCAGAAGGAGGGACATAATAAAGATCAGAGAAGAAATAAATAAAGTTGAGAAGAATAAAACAATAGCAAAAATCAATGAAACCAAGAACTGTTTCTTCGATAAAATAAACAAAGTAGATAAGCCTCTAGCCAGACTTATTAAGAGGAAAAGAGAGTCAACACAAATCAACAGTATCAGAAAGGAGAAAGGAAAAATCTCGACGGACCCCACAGAAATACAAAGAATTATTAGAGACTACTGTGAAAACCTATATGCTAACAAGCTAGGAAACCTAGGAGAAATGGACATCTTCCTAGAAAAATACAACCTTCCAAGACGGACCCAGAAAGATACAGAAAATCTAAACAGACCAATTATCAGCAATGAAATTGAAGTGGTAATCAAAAACTACCAAAGAACAAAACCCCTGGGCGAGATGGATTCACCTCAGAATTTTATCAGACATACAGGGAAGACATAATACCCATTCTCCTTAAAGTTTTCCAAAGAAGAGGTGGGGATACTCCCAAACTCATTCTATGAAGCTAACATCACCCTAATACCAAAACCAGGCAAAGAACACACCAAAAAAGAAAACTACAGACCAATATCGCTGATGAACGTAGATGCAAAAATACTCAACAAAATATTATCAAACCGAATTCATAAATACATCAAAAGGATCGTGCACCATGATCAAGTGGGATTCATCCGAGGGATGCAAGGATGGTAGAACATTCAAAAGTCCATCAACATCATCCACCACATCAACAAAAAGAAGGACAAAAACCACATGATCATCTCCATAGATGATAAAAAAGCATTTGACAAAGTTCAACATTCATTCTTGATAAAAACTCTCAGCAAAATGGGAATAGGGGGCAAGTACCTCAACATAATAAAGGCCATTTATGATAAACCCACAGCCAACCTTTTACTGAACAGCAAGAAGCTGAAAGTTTTTCCTCAGAGATCGGGAACTAGACAGGGATGCCCACTCTCCCCACTGTTATTTAACATAGTACTGGAGGTCCTAGCCACGGCAATCAGACAAAACAAAGAAATACAAGGAATCCAGATTGGTAAAGAAGAAGTTAAACTGTCACTATTTGCAGATGACATGATACTGTACATAAGAAACCCTAAAGACAACACCCCAAACTACTATAACTGATATCGGAATACAGCAAAGTTGCAGGATACAAAATCAACACACAGAAATCTGTGGCTTTCCTATACACTAAAAATGAACCAACAGAAAGAGAAATCAGGAAAACAACTCCATTCACAATTGCATCTAAAAAAATAAAATATCTAGGAATAAACCTAACCAAAGAAGTGAAAGACGTATATTCTGAAAACTACAAGTCACTCTTAAGAAAAATTAAATGGAACACTAACAGATGGAAACTCATCCCATGCTCGTGGCTAGGAAGAATTAATATTGTCAAAATGGTCATCCTTTCCAAAGCAATATACAGATTTGATGCAATCCCTATCAAGTTATCAGCAACATTCTTCAATGAACTGGCCAAAATAATTCAGAAATTCATATGGAAACACCAAAGACCCCGAATAGCCAAAGCAATCCTGAGAAAGAAGAATAAAGTAGGGGGGATCTCACTCCCCAACTTCAAGCTCTACTATAAACCATAGTAATCAAAACAATTTGGTACTGGCACAAGAACAGAGCTACAGACCAATGGAAAAGACTAGAGAATCCAGATGTTAACCGAGACATATATGGGCACAGTCGCAGGGGGGCCATCAGGTGAGAAATTGGGGATCAACACAGGTGAGGCTTAGAACCTCACCGCCCCCATTCTGAGAGAAATCTTTTGCATCCGTGGATGTTTTATTGCCCTTGTCTAGCTTGGATTAACACATAGTCTACAGGCACACACCTGATAATCTACATTTGCTCTTTTACAGCACTAAACTATGTTTTCTACCTTTATCTCGTATCTATCTACCACTTCAGCATTTTATTAAAAATAATAATATTAATAGTAATAATAATAATAAAGTGAGAAATGTGGTATCCACATTTAAATCCACATATAAATCAAGTATTAAAATCAAACGAATATTCATATTTGAACTGACTGTTTATAGTTCATAATGCCTGAGCAAGACCGAAAGTTTCTGTGATGACTGCCCTTGTACTTTGTACTGTTCACCATGTAAGAACTTATTCACTATGTAATAATTTGTTCTCCATGTAAGAACTTGTTTGTTATGCCTCAGAAGATTGGAGACTGACGAAAATTAGGCTTGGGGTGGATTAATGATTGTGCATTGAGCATTGACTGCCCTATACAGAATTTTATTGTTGTTAACAACCATTTGATCACAAAAAAAAAAAGTACACACTTCGAATTGTAAAGTAAATAAGTAACTGGGATGTGATGTATAGCATAAGGAATACAGTCAAAATATTGTAACAACTTGGCATGGTGATAGCTGGTACCTGGAATTATCATGTATATAAATGTTGAATCACTGTGTTGTACACCTGAAACTAATGTAATACTGTGTGTCAAGTACCCTTCAATAAAAAATAATTATCTACAAAAAATATTTGTACTTTTAAGCAGTTTAAGCAATTCTCATGCACACTGAAAAGTGGTGTTTACAATGAACAAAGGGATGTGGTGGGTGAGCGAAAAAGGTGAAGGGGATAGAGAGATGCAAAATCTAAATTCTGATTTAAATTAGTCACATTCATGATGGTACAGCATACAGAAAATAGTATTTCTGTAACATTTATATTGAAAGACAGTAACTACATTTGTTTGGTTGAACATTTAAAAATGTATATAGATATGGAGTCACCGTGTCATATACTTGAAAGCAATATATTGTATGCCAACTGTTCTTAAATAAAAACATACATAAATTATTAAAAAGAAAAACTGTTGAAATGTTATTTCTAAACAGCAGTCTCTTCGAACTTTACTTTTATTTTTCTTTAATTTTACACTTATTCCTATACCATCATAAAGGTGAAAAAGCTTGTCTGCCTGCACATTGTGTCTGTCTTCTATGCTGCCTTAATGTTTGGGTCACAGAGCTTCTGCTCAGAATTTCAGCCCTGTGCATAGGCTTGCTCATGGCTACAGATGCATGTAAACAGCCCCTAACCTGAACCTTGACTCCCTGTAGATACAGAAAGATGTCCAAAAATGCTGTCTGGAATGTGGAATATGAATAGGAAAATCCATGGCGGGATTTGCAGCAGTGTGTCCACATAAGGACTAAGGAATGAAGGCAAACGGACAGTCCCAATTTTTTCAAAGTCCCCCAAACCAAGCAAAATCACATAGTTGTAGTGGAAATATTCTTCTTTGGTTCACTTTCATCTGGGATAAAAGAGTGAAACATTTATTGTAGAGTGAGATAATATTAAAACTTCATTTATATTTTCTCATAATATGACTCTTCAATTATTTTGGTGCCATTTCTGATTGCAGTTCATTAGATTAATTTCAACATAGGCAGGGCTATTTCCTTATGCATAGAACTCCAAGATGTTCTTCCCCAAAGAGCTATCGCACAATAAATTTGGCATCCCAGAGGATAGAATTATGCCCTCATTTTGAATCTCCATGTCCTTTTTGCTGAGAAGACAGGCCAGTTTGGTGGGAGATGCTGAAGGCAAGCTATCTATAGATTCAATGTATTCTTATTAAAATTGCAGTGACAATTTATATAGAAATAGAAATTAAAACTCTCCTTACCTTATGGAATAAAAATGAACCTTACATTTCAAGAAAAATAGAAAAGATCAAAGTAGACATCACTCATCATCACCTCAAACTATATTATGAAGCTATGTTGTTCAAAAGAGTATGGTACCAGTTTACAAAAATTTATACCAGACATATGGAATAAGGAAATAGAATTGAGATCCCACATACAAACATAGATGTATGAACAGCTAATAACTGATAAGGAAATCCAAAAATACAATGGAGAAAGGACAGTGTTGTAGAATTGATGGATGTGTTAACCAGCCTTATGGTGGCAAATACTTCACAGGATATATATATATATATATATATATATATATATATAAACGTTTGTACACCTAAACCTCACACAATATTATGTCAACTATATCTAAATAATGCCAGAGAAAATATTACTATGAATTATTTTTATCTGGGTGCAGAGACAAGATGGCGGCATGAGTAGGACAGCAGGAATCTACTCCCAAAAACGTATATATTTTTGAAAATACAACAATTCTTAAAAAAGACACCAGAAGACACAGGACAACAGCCAGACTACATCCACACTTGTGAGAACCCAGTGCCTGGTGAAAGGGGTAAGATACAAGCCACAGATCGGTGTGACCCAGGGCCCCTCACCATAGTTTCTGGCGGAAGGAGAGGAGTTGGAGCAGGGAGGGAGAGGGAGCCCAAGACTGCTAAATATCCAGCCCTAGCCATCCACACCAGAGCACAGACAGTGCATGCGTGGGGTGCTGGAAACTAGGGAAGCAGAGCAGTAAGACCTGTGAGCAGGTTCTGAAGCTGGCACCCCTGGGACAAAGAAAGTGAGTGCTTTTTGATAGTCTTAAAGGGTCAGGGACCCCATGGCTGGATGGAAGCATCTCGGGTCACAGTCAAGCAGCTGGAAATACCAGGGGACTCCGGGTGCACTAACACCCTGGGCAACAGCTCTGAGACCCCACACGGAGGTAAACAAACAGCCCCCGTCCATTACTCCTCCGGGGCCCCACCAAAGCAGAGCAGCAGCCTGAGGATGGCCACGCCCACAGCTAGGGAGCTTCCTAAATACTAGCCAGGCAAGATACAGAGACCCAATATACACGCAATTGCACAATACAAGCCACTAGGGGACGCAGTTGTCCCAGTAAAGAAAGGCCAGGAGCCAAGTGGAAAGAGTCTTGACTCTCCCAGCTGACAGACGAGTCAATAGATCACCACTGCACCTATCAACATGAAAAAGCAAAAAAAATTTGACCCAGACAAGACAAACCCAGACAGCTTCAACATCTTCTACATCTTCCCCTGAGAAGGATCCTGGGGAGAGAGATTTAACCAATCTTCCTGAAAAAGAATTCAAAACAAAAGTAATAACCATGCTGATGGACTTGCAGAGAAATATGCAAAAACTAAGGAGGGAGAATACAGAAATAAAACAATCTCTGGAAGGACTTCAAAGCAGAATGCACGAGATGCAAGAGACCGTTAATGGACTAGAAAACAGAGAACAGGAATGAAGAGAAGCTGATGGAGAGAGAGATTAAAGGATCTCCAGGAATGACAGAATTTTAAGAGAACTTTGTGACCAATTGAAATGGAGAAATATCGGCATTATAGGAGTACCAGAAGAAGAGAGAGGAAAAGGAATAGAAAGTGTCTTTGAAAAATAATTGCTGAAAACTACCCCAAACTAGGGGAGGAAATGGCCTCTCATACCACAGAGGTACAAAGGACACCCATGATAAGGGATACAAGGAGGGCAACACCAAGACACATAATAATCAAAAGGGCAAAGATTAAAGACAAGGACAAAGTATTAAAGGCAGCCAGAGAGAGAAAAAAAAGGTCACCTACAAAGGAAAACACATCAGGCTATCATCAGACTTCTCAACAGAAACCCTACAGGCCAGAAGAGAATGGCATGATATACTTAATGCAATGAAACAGAAGGGCCTCGAACCAAGAATACTGTATCCAGCACGATTATCATTTAAATATGAAGGAGAGATTAAATAATTCAAAGACAAGCAGAATTTGAGGGAATTTGCCTCCCACAAACCACCTATACAGGGCATCTTACAGGGACTGCTCTAGATGGGAGCACTCCTAAAAAGAGCACAGAACAAAACACCCAAAATATGAAGAAGGGAGGAGGAGGAATAAGAAGGGAGAGAAATAAAGAATCATCAGACAGTGTTTATAATAGCTCAATAAGCGAGTTAAGTTAGACAGTAAGATAGTAAAGAAGCTAACCTTGAACCTTTGGTAACCACAAAGTTAAAGCCTGCAATGGCAATAAGTACATACCTTTCAACAATCACCCTAAATGTAAATGGAGTGAATGTACTAATGAAAAGACACAGAGCAATACAATGGATAAAAAAGCAAGACCCATCCATATGCTGCTTAGAAGAGACTCACCTCCAACTCAAAGACATGCAAAGACGTAAAGTCAAGGGATGGAAAAAGATATTTCATGCAAACAACAGGGAGAAAAAAGCAGGTGTTGCAATACTAGTATCAGAAAAAATAGACTTCAAAATAAAGAAGGTAACAAAAGATAAAGAAGGATATTACATATTGATAAAGGGCTCAGTCCAACAAGAGGATATAACCATTATAAATATATATGTACCCAACACAGGAACACCAGCATATGGGAAACAAATACTAACAGAATTAAAGGAGGAAATAAAATGCAATGCATTCATTTTGGGATACTTCAATACACCACTCACTCCAAAGGAAAGATTCACCAGACAGAAAATAAGTAAGGACACAGAGGCACTGAACAACACACAAGAACAGATGGACCTAATAGACATCTAAAGAACTTTATATCCAAAAAGCAACAGGATACACATTCTTCTCAAGTGCACATGGAACATACTCCAGAATAGACCACATACTAGGCCACAAAAAGAGCCTCAGTAAATTCCAAAAGATTGAAATCCTACCAACCAACTTTTCAGACCACAAAGGCATAAAACTAGAAATAAATTGTACAAAGAAAGCAAAAAGGCTCACAAACACATGGAGGCTTAACAACATGCTCCTAAATAATCAATGGATCAATGACCAAATCAAAATGGAGATCCAGCAATATATGGAAACAAACGACAACAACAACACAAAGCCCCAACTACTGTGTGGCACAGCAAAAGCAGTCAGAAGATGAAAGTATATTGCAATCCAGGCATATTTAAAAAAAGGAAGAACAATCCCAAATGAATGGTCTAATGTCACAATTATCAAAATTGGAAAAAGAAGAACAAACGAGGCCTAAGGTCAGCAGAAGGAGGGACATAATAAAGATCAGAGAAGAAATAAATAAAGTTGAGAAGAATAAAACAATAGCAAAAATCAATGAAACCAAGAACTGTTTCTTCGATAAAATAAACAAAGTAGATAAGCCTCTAGCCAGACTTATTAAGAGGAAAAGAGAGTCAACACAAATCAACAGTATCAGAAAGGAGAAAGGAAAAATCTCGACGGACCCCACAGAAATACAAAGAATTATTAGAGACTACTGTGAAAACCTATATGCTAACAAGCTAGGAAACCTAGGAGAAATGGACATCTTCCTAGAAAAATACAACCTTCCAAGACGGACCCAGAAAGATACAGAAAATCTAAACAGACCAATTATCAGCAATGAAATTGAAGTGGTAATCAAAAACTACCAAAGAACAAAACCCCTGGGCGAGATGGATTCACCTCAGAATTTTATCAGACATACAGGGAAGACATAATACCCATTCTCCTTAAAGTTTTCCAAAGAAGAGGTGGGGATACTCCCAAACTCATTCTATGAAGCTAACATCACCCTAATACCAAAACCAGGCAAAGAACACACCAAAAAAGAAAACTACAGACCAATATCGCTGATGAACGTAGATGCAAAAATACTCAACAAAATATTATCAAACCGAATTCATAAATACATCAAAAGGATCGTGCACCATGATCAAGTGGGATTCATCCGAGGGATGCAAGGATGGTAGAACATTCAAAAGTCCATCAACATCATCCACCACATCAACAAAAAGAAGGACAAAAACCACATGATCATCTCCATAGATGATAAAAAAGCATTTGACAAAGTTCAACATTCATTCTTGATAAAAACTCTCAGCAAAATGGGAATAGGGGGCAAGTACCTCAACATAATAAAGGCCATTTATGATAAACCCACAGCCAACCTTTTACTGAACAGCAAGAAGCTGAAAGTTTTTCCTCAGAGATCGGTAACTAGACAGGGATGCCCACTCTCCCCACTGTTATTTAACATAGTACTGGAGGTCCTAGCCACGGCAATCAGACAAAACAAAGAAATACAAGGAATCCAGATTGGTAAAGAAGAAGTTAAACTGTCACTATTTGCAGATGACATGATACTGTACATAAGAAACCCTAAAGACAACACCCCAAACTACTATAACTGATATCGGAATACAGCAAAGTTGCAGGATACAAAATCAACACACAGAAATCTGTGGCTTTCCTATACACTAAAAATGAACCAACAGAAAGAGAAATCAGGAAAACAACTCCATTCACAATTGCATCTAAAAAAATAAAATATCTAGGAATAAACCTAACCAAAGAAGTGAAAGACGTATATTCTGAAAACTACAAGTCACTCTTAAGAAAAATTAAATGGAACACTAACAGATGGAAACTCATCCCATGCTCGTGGCTAGGAAGAATTAATATTGTCAAAATGGTCATCCTTTCCAAAGCAATATACAGATTTGATGCAATCCCTATCAAGTTATCAGCAACATTCTTCAATGAACTGGCCAAAATAATTCAGAAATTCATATGGAAACACCAAAGACCCCGAATAGCCAAAGCAATCCTGAGAAAGAAGAATAAAGTAGGGGGGATCTCACTCCCCAACTTCAAGCTCTACTATAAACCATAGTAATCAAAACAATTTGGTACTGGCACAAGAACAGAGCTACAGACCAATGGAAAAGACTAGAGAATCCAGATGTTAACCGAGACATATATGGGCACAGTCGCAGGGGGGCCATCAGGTGAGAAATTGGGGATCAACACAGGTGAGGCTTAGAACCTCACCGCCCCCATTCTGAGAGAAATCTTTTGCATCCGTGGATGTTTTATTGCCCTTGTCTAGCTTGGATTAACACATAGTCTACAGGCACACACCTGATAATCTACATTTGCTCTTTTACAGCACTAAACTATGTTTTCTACCTTTATCTCGTATCTATCTACCACTTCAGCATTTTATTAAAAATAATAATATTAATAGTAATAATAATAATAAAGTGAGAAATGTGGTATCCACATTTAAATCCACATATAAATCAAGTATTAAAATCAAACGAATATTCATATTTGAACTGACTGTTTATAGTTCATAATGCCTGAGCAAGACCGAAAGTTTCTGTGATGACTGCCCTTGTACTTTGTACTGTTCACCATGTAAGAACTTATTCACTATGTAATAATTTGTTCTCCATGTAAGAACTTGTTTGTTATGCCTCAGAAGATTGGAGACTGACGAAAATTAGGCTTGGGGTGGATTAATGATTGTGCATTGAGCATTGACTGCCCTATACAGAATTTTATTGTTGTTAACAACCATTTGATCACAAAAAAAAAAAGTACACACTTCGAATTGTAAAGTAAATAAGTAACTGGGATGTGATGTATAGCATAAGGAATACAGTCAAAATATTGTAACAACTTGGCATGGTGATAGCTGGTACCTGGAATTATCATGTATATAAATGTTGAATCACTGTGTTGTACACCTGAAACTAATGTAATACTGTGTGTCAAGTACCCTTCAATAAAAAATAATTATCTACAAAAAATATTTGTACTTTTAAGCAGTTTAAGCAATTCTCATGCACACTGAAAAGTGGTGTTTACAATGAACAAAGGGATGTGGTGGGTGAGCGAAAAAGGTGAAGGGGATAGAGAGATGCAAAATCTAAATTCTGATTTAAATTAGTCACATTCATGATGGTACAGCATACAGAAAATAGTATTTCTGTAACATTTATATTGAAAGACAGTAACTACATTTGTTTGGTTGAACATTTAAAAATGTATATAGATATGGAGTCACCGTGTCATATACTTGAAAGCAATATATTGTATGCCAACTGTTCTTAAATAAAAACATACATAAATTATTAAAAAGAAAAACTGTTGAAATGTTATTTCTAAACAGCAGTCTCTTCGAACTTTACTTTTATTTTTCTTTAATTTTACACTTATTCCTATACCATCATAAAGGTGAAAAAGCTTGTCTGCCTGCACATTGTGTCTGTCTTCTATGCTGCCTTAATGTTTGGGTCACAGAGCTTCTGCTCAGAATTTCAGCCCTGTGCATAGGCTTGCTCATGGCTACAGATGCATGTAAACAGCCCCTAACCTGAACCTTGACTCCCTGTAGATACAGAAAGATGTCCAAAAATGCTGTCTGGAATGTGGAATATGAATAGGAAAATCCATGGCGGGATTTGCAGCAGTGTGTCCACATAAGGACTAAGGAATGAAGGCAAACGGACAGTCCCAATTTTTTCAAAGTCCCCCAAACCAAGCAAAATCACATAGTTGTAGTGGAAATATTCTTCTTTGGTTCACTTTCATCTGGGATAAAAGAGTGAAACATTTATTGTAGAGTGAGATAATATTAAAACTTCATTTATATTTTCTCATAATATGACTCTTCAATTATTTTGGTGCCATTTCTGATTGCAGTTCATTAGATTAATTTCAACATAGGCAGGGCTATTTCCTTATGCATAGAACTCCAAGATGTTCTTCCCCAAAGAGCTATCGCACAATAAATTTGGCATCCCAGAGGATAGAATTATGCCCTCATTTTGAATCTCCATGTCCTTTTTGCTGAGAAGACAGGCCAGTTTGGTGGGAGATGCTGAAGGCAAGCTATCTATAGATTCAATGTATTCTTATTAAAATTGCAGTGACAATTTATATAGAAATAGAAATTAAAACTCTCCTTACCTTATGGAATAAAAATGAACCTTACATTTCAAGAAAAATAGAAAAGATCAAAGTAGACATCACTCATCATCACCTCAAACTATATTATGAAGCTATGTTGTTCAAAAGAGTATGGTACCAGTTTACAAAAATTTATACCAGACATATGGAATAAGGAAATAGAATTGAGATCCCACATACAAACATAGATGTATGAACAGCTAATAACTGATAAGGAAATCCAAAAATACAATGGAGAAAGGACAGTGTTGTAGAATTGATGGATGTGTTAACCAGCCTTATGGTGGCAAATACTTCACAGGATATATATATATATATATATATATATATAAACGTTTGTACACCTAAACCTCACACAATATTATGTCAACTATATCTAAATAATGCCAGAGAAAATATTACTATGAATTATTTTTATCTGGGTGCAGAGACAAGATGGCGGCATGAGTAGGACAGCAGGAATCTACTCCCAAAAACGTATATATTTTTGAAAATACAACAATTCTTAAAAAAGACACCAGAAGACACAGGACAACAGCCAGACTACATCCACACTTGTGAGAACCCAGTGCCTGGTGAAAGGGGTAAGATACAAGCCACAGATCGGTGTGACCCAGGGCCCCTCACCATAGTTTCTGGCGGAAGGAGAGGAGTTGGAGCAGGGAGGGAGAGGGAGCCCAAGACTGCTAAATATCCAGCCCTAGCCATCCACACCAGAGCACAGACAGTGCATGCGTGGGGTGCTGGAAACTAGGGAAGCAGAGCAGTAAGACCTGTGAGCAGGTTCTGAAGCTGGCACCCCTGGGACAAAGAAAGTGAGTGCTTTTTGATAGTCTTAAAGGGTCAGGGACCCCATGGCTGGATGGAAGCATCTCGGGTCACAGTCAAGCAGCTGGAAATACCAGGGGACTCCGGGTGCACTAACACCCTGGGCAACAGCTCTGAGACCCCACACGGAGGTAAACAAACAGCCCCCGTCCATTACTCCTCCGGGGCCCCACCAAAGCAGAGCAGCAGCCTGAGGATGGCCACGCCCACAGCTAGGGAGCTTCCTAAATACTAGCCAGGCAAGATACAGAGACCCAATATACACGCAATTGCACAATACAAGCCACTAGGGGACGCAGTTGTCCCAGTAAAGAAAGGCCAGGAGCCAAGTGGAAAGAGTCTTGACTCTCCCAGCTGACAGACGAGTCAATAGATCACCACTGCACCTATCAACATGAAAAAGCAAAAAAAATTTGACCCAGACAAGACAAACCCAGACAGCTTCAACATCTTCTACATCTTCCCCTGAGAAGGATCCTGGGGAGAGAGATTTAACCAATCTTCCTGAAAAAGAATTCAAAACAAAAGTAATAACCATGCTGATGGATTTGCAGAGAAATATGCAAAAACTAAGGAGGGAGAATACAGAAATAAAACAATCTCTGGAAGGACTTCAAAGCAGAATGCACGAGATGCAAGAGACCGTTAATGGACTAGAAAACAGAGAACAGGAATGAAGAGAAGCTGATGGAGAGAGAGATTAAAGGATCTCCAGGAATGACAGAATTTTAAGAGAACTTTGTGACCAATTGAAATGGAGAAATATCGGCATTATAGGAGTACCAGAAGAAGAGAGAGGAAAAGGAATAGAAAGTGTCTTTGAAAAATAATTGCTGAAAACTACCCCAAACTAGGGGAGGAAATGGCCTCTCATACCACAGAGGTACAAAGGACACCCATGATAAGGGATACAAGGAGGGCAACACCAAGACACATAATAATCAAAAGGGCAAAGATTAAAGACAAGGACAAAGTATTAAAGGCAGCCAGAGAGAGAAAAAAAAGGTCACCTACAAAGGAAAACACATCAGGCTATCATCAGACTTCTCAACAGAAACCCTACAGGCCAGAAGAGAATGGCATGATATACTTAATGCAATGAAACAGAAGGGCCTCGAACCAAGAATACTGTATCCAGCACGATTATCATTTAAATATGAAGGAGAGATTAAATAATTCAAAGACAAGCAGAATTTGAGGGAATTTGCCTCCCACAAACCACCTATACAGGGCATCTTACAGGGACTGCTCTAGATGGGAGCACTCCTAAAAAGAGCACAGAACAAAACACCCAAAATATGAAGAAGGGAGGAGGAGGAATAAGAAGGGAGAGAAATAAAGAATCATCAGACAGTGTTTATAATAGCTCAATAAGCGAGTTAAGTTAGACAGTAAGATAGTAAAGAAGCTAACCTTGAACCTTTGGTAACCACAAAGTTAAAGCCTGCAATGGCAATAAGTACATACCTTTCAACAATCACCCTAAATGTAAATGGAGTGAATGTACTAATGAAAAGACACAGAGCAATACAATGGATAAAAAAGCAAGACCCATCCATATGCTGCTTAGAAGAGACTCACCTCCAACTCAAAGACATGCAAAGACGTAAAGTCAAGGGATGGAAAAAGATATTTCATGCAAACAACAGGGAGAAAAAAGCAGGTGTTGCAATACTAGTATCAGAAAAAATAGACTTCAAAATAAAGAAGGTAACAAAAGATAAAGAAGGATATTACATATTGATAAAGGGCTCAGTCCAACAAGAGGATATAACCATTATAAATATATATGTACCCAACACAGGAACACCAGCATATGGGAAACAAATACTAACAGAATTAAAGGAGGAAATAAAATGCAATGCATTCATTTTGGGATACTTCAATACACCACTCACTCCAAAGGAAAGATTCACCAGACAGAAAATAAGTAAGGACACAGAGGCACTGAACAACACACAAGAACAGATGGACCTAATAGACATCTAAAGAACTTTATATCCAAAAAGCAACAGGATACACATTCTTCTCAAGTGCACATGGAACATACTCCAGAATAGACCACATACTAGGCCACAAAAAGAGCCTCAGTAAATTCCAAAAGATTGAAATCCTACCAACCAACTTTTCAGACCACAAAGGCATAAAACTAGAAATAAATTGTACAAAGAAAGCAAAAAGGCTCACAAACACATGGAGGCTTAACAACATGCTCCTAAATAATCAATGGATCAATGACCAAATCAAAATGGAGATCCAGCAATATATGGAAACAAACGACAACAACAACACAAAGCCCCAACTACTGTGTGGCACAGCAAAAGCAGTCAGAAGATGAAAGTATATTGCAATCCAGGCATATTTAAAAAAAGGAAGAACAATCCCAAATGAATGGTCTAATGTCACAATTATCAAAATTGGAAAAAGAAGAACAAACGAGGCCTAAGGTCAGCAGAAGGAGGGACATAATAAAGATCAGAGAAGAAATAAATAAAGTTGAGAAGAATAAAACAATAGCAAAAATCAATGAAACCAAGAACTGTTTCTTCGATAAAATAAACAAAGTAGATAAGCCTCTAGCCAGACTTATTAAGAGGAAAAGAGAGTCAACACAAATCAACAGTATCAGAAAGGAGAAAGGAAAAATCTCGACGGACCCCACAGAAATACAAAGAATTATTAGAGACTACTGTGAAAACCTATATGCTAACAAGCTAGGAAACCTAGGAGAAATGGACATCTTCCTAGAAAAATACAACCTTCCAAGACGGACCCAGAAAGATACAGAAAATCTAAACAGACCAATTATCAGCAATGAAATTGAAGTGGTAATCAAAAACTACCAAAGAACAAAACCCCTGGGCGAGATGGATTCACCTCAGAATTTTATCAGACATACAGGGAAGACATAATACCCATTCTCCTTAAAGTTTTCCAAAGAAGAGGTGGGGATACTCCCAAACTCATTCTATGAAGCTAACATCACCCTAATACCAAAACCAGGCAAAGAACACACCAAAAAAGAAAACTACAGACCAATATCGCTGATGAACGTAGATGCAAAAATACTCAACAAAATATTATCAAACCGAATTCATAAATACATCAAAAGGATCGTGCACCATGATCAAGTGGGATTCATCCGAGGGATGCAAGGATGGTAGAACATTCAAAAGTCCATCAACATCATCCACCACATCAACAAAAAGAAGGACAAAAACCACATGATCATCTCCATAGATGATAAAAAAGCATTTGACAAAGTTCAACATTCATTCTTGATAAAAACTCTCAGCAAAATGGGAATAGGGGGCAAGTACCTCAACATAATAAAGGCCATTTATGATAAACCCACAGCCAACCTTTTACTGAACAGCAAGAAGCTGAAAGTTTTTCCTCAGAGATCGGGAACTAGACAGGGATGCCCACTCTCCCCACTGTTATTTAACATAGTACTGGAGGTCCTAGCCACGGCAATCAGACAAAACAAAGAAATACAAGGAATCCAGATTGGTAAAGAAGAAGTTAAACTGTCACTATTTGCAGATGACATGATACTGTACATAAGAAACCCTAAAGACAACACCCCAAACTACTATAACTGATATCGGAATACAGCAAAGTTGCAGGATACAAAATCAACACACAGAAATCTGTGGCTTTCCTATACACTAAAAATGAACCAACAGAAAGAGAAATCAGGAAAACAACTCCATTCACAATTGCATCTAAAAAAATAAAATATCTAGGAATAAACCTAACCAAAGAAGTGAAAGACGTATATTCTGAAAACTACAAGTCACTCTTAAGAAAAATTAAATGGAACACTAACAGATGGAAACTCATCCCATGCTCGTGGCTAGGAAGAATTAATATTGTCAAAATGGTCATCCTTTCCAAAGCAATATACAGATTTGATGCAATCCCTATCAAGTTATCAGCAACATTCTTCAATGAACTGGCCAAAATAATTCAGAAATTCATATGGAAACACCAAAGACCCCGAATAGCCAAAGCAATCCTGAGAAAGAAGAATAAAGTAGGGGGGATCTCACTCCCCAACTTCAAGCTCTACTATAAACCATAGTAATCAAAACAATTTGGTACTGGCACAAGAACAGAGCTACAGACCAATGGAAAAGACTAGAGAATCCAGATGTTAACCGAGACATATATGGGCACAGTCGCAGGGGGGCCATCAGGTGAGAAATTGGGGATCAACACAGGTGAGGCTTAGAACCTCACCGCCCCCATTCTGAGAGAAATCTTTTGCATCCGTGGATGTTTTATTGCCCTTGTCTAGCTTGGATTAACACATAGTCTACAGGCACACACCTGATAATCTACATTTGCTCTTTTACAGCACTAAACTATGTTTTCTACCTTTATCTCGTATCTATCTACCACTTCAGCATTTTATTAAAAATAATAATATTAATAGTAATAATAATAATAAAGTGAGAAATGTGGTATCCACATTTAAATCCACATATAAATCAAGTATTAAAATCAAACGAATATTCATATTTGAACTGACTGTTTATAGTTCATAATGCCTGAGCAAGACCGAAAGTTTCTGTGATGACTGCCCTTGTACTTTGTACTGTTCACCATGTAAGAACTTATTCACTATGTAATAATTTGTTCTCCATGTAAGAACTTGTTTGTTATGCCTCAGAAGATTGGAGACTGACGAAAATTAGGCTTGGGGTGGATTAATGATTGTGCATTGAGCATTGACTGCCCTATACAGAATTTTATTGTTGTTAACAACCATTTGATCACAAAAAAAAAAAGTACACACTTCGAATTGTAAAGTAAATAAGTAACTGGGATGTGATGTATAGCATAAGGAATACAGTCAAAATATTGTAACAACTTGGCATGGTGATAGCTGGTACCTGGAATTATCATGTATATAAATGTTGAATCACTGTGTTGTACACCTGAAACTAATGTAATACTGTGTGTCAAGTACCCTTCAATAAAAAATAATTATCTACAAAAAATATTTGTACTTTTAAGCAGTTTAAGCAATTCTCATGCACACTGAAAAGTGGTGTTTACAATGAACAAAGGGATGTGGTGGGTGAGCGAAAAAGGTGAAGGGGATAGAGAGATGCAAAATCTAAATTCTGATTTAAATTAGTCACATTCATGATGGTACAGCATACAGAAAATAGTATTTCTGTAACATTTATATTGAAAGACAGTAACTACATTTGTTTGGTTGAACATTTAAAAATGTATATAGATATGGAGTCACCGTGTCATATACTTGAAAGCAATATATTGTATGCCAACTGTTCTTAAATAAAAACATAGATAAATTATTAAAAAGAAAAACTGTTGAAATGTTATTTCTAAACAGCAGTCTCTTCGAACTTTACTTTTATTTTTCTTTAATTTTACACTTATTCCTATACCATCATAAAGGTGAAAAAGCTTGTCTGCCTGCACATTGTGTCTGTCTTCTATGCTGCCTTAATGTTTGGGTCACAGAGCTTCTGCTCAGAATTTCAGCCCTGTGCATAGGCTTGCTCATGGCTACAGATGCATGTAAACAGCCCCTAACCTGAACCTTGACTCCCTGTAGATACAGAAAGATGTCCAAAAATGCTGTCTGGAATGTGGAATATGAATAGGAAAATCCATGGCGGGATTTGCAGCAGTGTGTCCACATAAGGACTAAGGAATGAAGGCAAACGGACAGTCCCAATTTTTTCAAAGTCCCCCAAACCAAGCAAAATCACATAGTTGTAGTGGAAATATTCTTCTTTGGTTCACTTTCATCTGGGATAAAAGAGTGAAACATTTATTGTAGAGTGAGATAATATTAAAACTTCATTTATATTTTCTCATAATATGACTCTTCAATTATTTTGGTGCCATTTCTGATTGCAGTTCATTAGATTAATTTCAACATAGGCAGGGCTATTTCCTTATGCATAGAACTCCAAGATGTTCTTCCCCAAAGAGCTATCGCACAATAAATTTGGCATCCCAGAGGATAGAATTATGCCCTCATTTTGAATCTCCATGTCCTTTTTGCTGAGAAGACAGGCCAGTTTGGTGGGAGATGCTGAAGGCAAGCTATCTATAGATTCAATGTATTCTTATTAAAATTGCAGTGACAATTTATATAGAAATAGAAATTAAAACTCTCCTTACCTTATGGAATAAAAATGAACCTTACATTTCAAGAAAAATAGAAAAGATCAAAGTAGACATCACTCATCATCACCTCAAACTATATTATGAAGCTATGTTGTTCAAAAGAGTATGGTACCAGTTTACAAAAATTTATACCAGACATATGGAATAAGGAAATAGAATTGAGATCCCACATACAAACATAGATGTATGAACAGCTAATAACTGATAAGGAAATCCAAAAATACAATGGAGAAAGGACAGTGTTGTAGAATTGATGGATGTGTTAACCAGCCTTATGGTGGCAAATACTTCACAGGATATATATATATATATATATATATATATATATAAACGTTTGTACACCTAAACCTCACACAATATTATGTCAACTATATCTAAATAATGCCAGAGAAAATATTACTATGAATTATTTTTATCTGGGTGCAGAGACAAGATGGCGGCATGAGTAGGACAGCAGGAATCTACTCCCAAAAACGTATATATTTTTGAAAATACAACAATTCTTAAAAAAGACACCAGAAGACACAGGACAACAGCCAGACTACATCCACACTTGTGAGAACCCAGTGCCTGGTGAAAGGGGTAAGATACAAGCCACAGATCGGTGTGACCCAGGGCCCCTCACCATAGTTTCTGGCGGAAGGAGAGGAGTTGGAGCAGGGAGGGAGAGGGAGCCCAAGACTGCTAAATATCCAGCCCTAGCCATCCACACCAGAGCACAGACAGTGCATGCGTGGGGTGCTGGAAACTAGGGAAGCAGAGCAGTAAGACCTGTGAGCAGGTTCTGAAGCTGGCACCCCTGGGACAAAGAAAGTGAGTGCTTTTTGATAGTCTTAAAGGGTCAGGGACCCCATGGCTGGATGGAAGCATCTCGGGTCACAGTCAAGCAGCTGGAAATACCAGGGGACTCCGGGTGCACTAACACCCTGGGCAACAGCTCTGAGACCCCACACGGAGGTAAACAAACAGCCCCCGTCCATTACTCCTCCGGGGCCCCACCAAAGCAGAGCAGCAGCCTGAGGATGGCCACGCCCACAGCTAGGGAGCTTCCTAAATACTAGCCAGGCAAGATACAGAGACCCAATATACACGCAATTGCACAATACAAGCCACTAGGGGACGCAGTTGTCCCAGTAAAGAAAGGCCAGGAGCCAAGTGGAAAGAGTCTTGACTCTCCCAGCTGACAGACGAGTCAATAGATCACCACTGCACCTATCAACATGAAAAAGCAAAAAAAATTTGACCCAGACAAGACAAACCCAGACAGCTTCAACATCTTCTACATCTTCCCCTGAGAAGGATCCTGGGGAGAGAGATTTAACCAATCTTCCTGAAAAAGAATTCAAAACAAAAGTAATAACCATGCTGATGGATTTGCAGAGAAATATGCAAAAACTAAGGAGGGAGAATACAGAAATAAAACAATCTCTGGAAGGACTTCAAAGCAGAATGCACGAGATGCAAGAGACCGTTAATGGACTAGAAAACAGAGAACAGGAATGAAGAGAAGCTGATGGAGAGAGAGATTAAAGGATCTCCAGGAATGACAGAATTTTAAGAGAACTTTGTGACCAATTGAAATGGAGAAATATCGGCATTATAGGAGTACCAGAAGAAGAGAGAGGAAAAGGAATAGAAAGTGTCTTTGAAAAATAATTGCTGAAAACTACCCCAAACTAGGGGAGGAAATGGCCTCTCATACCACAGAGGTACAAAGGACACCCATGATAAGGGATACAAGGAGGGCAACACCAAGACACATAATAATCAAAAGGGCAAAGATTAAAGACAAGGACAAAGTATTAAAGGCAGCCAGAGAGAGAAAAAAAAGGTCACCTACAAAGGAAAACACATCAGGCTATCATCAGACTTCTCAACAGAAACCCTACAGGCCAGAAGAGAATGGCATGATATACTTAATGCAATGAAACAGAAGGGCCTCGAACCAAGAATACTGTATCCAGCACGATTATCATTTAAATATGAAGGAGAGATTAAATAATTCAAAGACAAGCAGAATTTGAGGGAATTTGCCTCCCACAAACCACCTATACAGGGCATCTTACAGGGACTGCTCTAGATGGGAGCACTCCTAAAAAGAGCACAGAACAAAACACCCAAAATATGAAGAAGGGAGGAGGAGGAATAAGAAGGGAGAGAAATAAAGAATCATCAGACAGTGTTTATAATAGCTCAATAAGCGAGTTAAGTTAGACAGTAAGATAGTAAAGAAGCTAACCTTGAACCTTTGGTAACCACAAAGTTAAAGCCTGCAATGGCAATAAGTACATACCTTTCAACAATCACCCTAAATGTAAATGGAGTGAATGTACTAATGAAAAGACACAGAGCAATACAATGGATAAAAAAGCAAGACCCATCCATATGCTGCTTAGAAGAGACTCACCTCCAACTCAAAGACATGCAAAGACGTAAAGTCAAGGGATGGAAAAAGATATTTCATGCAAACAACAGGGAGAAAAAAGCAGGTGTTGCAATACTAGTATCAGAAAAAATAGACTTCAAAATAAAGAAGGTAACAAAAGATAAAGAAGGATATTACATATTGATAAAGGGCTCAGTCCAACAAGAGGATATAACCATTATAAATATATATGTACCCAACACAGGAACACCAGCATATGGGAAACAAATACTAACAGAATTAAAGGAGGAAATAAAATGCAATGCATTCATTTTGGGATACTTCAATACACCACTCACTCCAAAGGAAAGATTCACCAGACAGAAAATAAGTAAGGACACAGAGGCACTGAACAACACACAAGAACAGATGGACCTAATAGACATCTAAAGAACTTTATATCCAAAAAGCAACAGGATACACATTCTTCTCAAGTGCACATGGAACATACTCCAGAATAGACCACATACTAGGCCACAAAAAGAGCCTCAGTAAATTCCAAAAGATTGAAATCCTACCAACCAACTTTTCAGACCACAAAGGCATAAAACTAGAAATAAATTGTACAAAGAAAGCAAAAAGGCTCACAAACACATGGAGGCTTAACAACATGCTCCTAAATAATCAATGGATCAATGACCAAATCAAAATGGAGATCCAGCAATATATGGAAACAAACGACAACAACAACACAAAGCCCCAACTACTGTGTGGCACAGCAAAAGCAGTCAGAAGATGAAAGTATATTGCAATCCAGGCATATTTAAAAAAAGGAAGAACAATCCCAAATGAATGGTCTAATGTCACAATTATCAAAATTGGAAAAAGAAGAACAAACGAGGCCTAAGGTCAGCAGAAGGAGGGACATAATAAAGATCAGAGAAGAAATAAATAAAGTTGAGAAGAATAAAACAATAGCAAAAATCAATGAAACCAAGAACTGTTTCTTCGATAAAATAAACAAAGTAGATAAGCCTCTAGCCAGACTTATTAAGAGGAAAAGAGAGTCAACACAAATCAACAGTATCAGAAAGGAGAAAGGAAAAATCTCGACGGACACCACAGAAATACAAAGAATTATTAGAGACTACTGTGAAAACCTATATGCTAACAAGCTAGGAAACCTAGGAGAAATGGACATCTTCCTAGAAAAATACAACCTTCCAAGACGGACCCAGAAAGATACAGAAAATCTAAACAGACCAATTATCAGCAATGAAATTGAAGTGGTAATCAAAAACTACCAAAGAACAAAACCCCTGGGCGAGATGGATTCACCTCAGAATTTTATCAGACATACAGGGAAGACATAATACCCATTCTCCTTAAAGTTTTCCAAAGAAGAGGTGGGGATACTCCCAAACTCATTCTATGAAGCTAACATCACCCTAATACCAAAACCAGGCAAAGAACACACCAAAAAAGAAAACTACAGACCAATATCGCTGATGAACGTAGATGCAAAAATACTCAACAAAATATTATCAAACCGAATTCATAAATACATCAAAAGGATCGTGCACCATGATCAAGTGGGATTCATCCGAGGGATGCAAGGATGGTAGAACATTCAAAAGTCCATCAACATCATCCACCACATCAACAAAAAGAAGGACAAAAACCACATGATCATCTCCATAGATGATAAAAAAGCATTTGACAAAGTTCAACATTCATTCTTGATAAAAACTCTCAGCAAAATGGGAATAGGGGGCAAGTACCTCAACATAATAAAGGCCATTTATGATAAACCCACAGCCAACCTTTTACTGAACAGCAAGAAGCTGAAAGTTTTTCCTCAGAGATCGGTAACTAGACAGGGATGCCCACTCTCCCCACTGTTATTTAACATAGTACTGGAGGTCCTAGCCACGGCAATCAGACAAAACAAAGAAATACAAGGAATCCAGATTGGTAAAGAAGAAGTTAAACTGTCACTATTTGCAGATGACATGATACTGTACATAAGAAACCCTAAAGACAACACCCCAAACTACTATAACTGATATCGGAATACAGCAAAGTTGCAGGATACAAAATCAACACACAGAAATCTGTGGCTTTCCTATACACTAAAAATGAACCAACAGAAAGAGAAATCAGGAAAACAACTCCATTCACAATTGCATCTAAAAAAATAAAATATCTAGGAATAAACCTAACCAAAGAAGTGAAAGACGTATATTCTGAAAACTACAAGTCACTCTTAAGAAAAATTAAATGGAACACTAACAGATGGAAACTCATCCCATGCTCGTGGCTAGGAAGAATTAATATTGTCAAAATGGTCATCCTTTCCAAAGCAATATACAGATTTGATGCAATCCCTATCAAGTTATCAGCAACATTCTTCAATGAACTGGCCAAAATAATTCAGAAATTCATATGGAAACACCAAAGACCCCGAATAGCCAAAGCAATCCTGAGAAAGAAGAATAAAGTAGGGGGGATCTCACTCCCCAACTTCAAGCTCTACTATAAACCATAGTAATCAAAACAATTTGGTACTGGCACAAGAACAGAGCTACAGACCAATGGAAAAGACTAGAGAATCCAGATGTTAACCGAGACATATATGGGCACAGTCGCAGGGGGGCCATCAGGTGAGAAATTGGGGATCAACACAGGTGAGGCTTAGAACCTCACCGCCCCCATTCTGAGAGAAATCTTTTGCATCCGTGGATGTTTTATTGCCCTTGTCTAGCTTGGATTAACACATAGTCTACAGGCACACACCTGATAATCTACATTTGCTCTTTTACAGCACTAAACTATGTTTTCTACCTTTATCTCGTATCTATCTACCACTTCAGCATTTTATTAAAAATAATAATATTAATAGTAATAATAATAATAAAGTGAGAAATGTGGTATCCACATTTAAATCCACATATAAATCAAGTATTAAAATCAAACGAATATTCATATTTGAACTGACTGTTTATAGTTCATAATGCCTGAGCAAGACCGAAAGTTTCTGTGATGACTGCCCTTGTACTTTGTACTGTTCACCATGTAAGAACTTATTCACTATGTAATAATTTGTTCTCCATGTAAGAACTTGTTTGTTATGCCTCAGAAGATTGGAGACTGACGAAAATTAGGCTTGGGGTGGATTAATGATTGTGCATTGAGCATTGACTGCCCTATACAGAATTTTATTGTTGTTAACAACCATTTGATCACAAAAAAAAAAAGTACACACTTCGAATTGTAAAGTAAATAAGTAACTGGGATGTGATGTATAGCATAAGGAATACAGTCAAAATATTGTAACAACTTGGCATGGTGATAGCTGGTACCTGGAATTATCATGTATATAAATGTTGAATCACTGTGTTGTACACCTGAAACTAATGTAATACTGTGTGTCAAGTACCCTTCAATAAAAAATAATTATCTACAAAAAATATTTGTACTTTTAAGCAGTTTAAGCAATTCTCATGCACACTGAAAAGTGGTGTTTACAATGAACAAAGGGATGTGGTGGGTGAGCGAAAAAGGTGAAGGGGATAGAGAGATGCAAAATCTAAATTCTGATTTAAATTAGTCACATTCATGATGGTACAGCATACAGAAAATAGTATTTCTGTAACATTTATATTGAAAGACAGTAACTACATTTGTTTGGTTGAACATTTAAAAATGTATATAGATATGGAGTCACCGTGTCATATACTTGAAAGCAATATATTGTATGCCAACTGTTCTTAAATAAAAACATAGATAAATTATTAAAAAGAAAAACTGTTGAAATGTTATTTCTAAACAGCAGTCTCTTCGAACTTTACTTTTATTTTTCTTTAATTTTACACTTATTCCTATACCATCATAAAGGTGAAAAAGCTTGTCTGCCTGCACATTGTGTCTGTCTTCTATGCTGCCTTAATGTTTGGGTCACAGAGCTTCTGCTCAGAATTTCAGCCCTGTGCATAGGCTTGCTCATGGCTACAGATGCATGTAAACAGCCCCTAACCTGAACCTTGACTCCCTGTAGATACAGAAAGATGTCCAAAAATGCTGTCTGGAATGTGGAATATGAATAGGAAAATCCATGGCGGGATTTGCAGCAGTGTGTCCACATAAGGACTAAGGAATGAAGGCAAACGGACAGTCCCAATTTTTTCAAAGTCCCCCAAACCAAGCAAAATCACATAGTTGTAGTGGAAATATTCTTCTTTGGTTCACTTTCATCTGGGATAAAAGAGTGAAACATTTATTGTAGAGTGAGATAATATTAAAACTTCATTTATATTTTCTCATAATATGACTCTTCAATTATTTTGGTGCCATTTCTGATTGCAGTTCATTAGATTAATTTCAACATAGGCAGGGCTATTTCCTTATGCATAGAACTCCAAGATGTTCTTCCCCAAAGAGCTATCGCACAATAAATTTGGCATCCCAGAGGATAGAATTATGCCCTCATTTTGAATCTCCATGTCCTTTTTGCTGAGAAGACAGGCCAGTTTGGTGGGAGATGCTGAAGGCAAGCTATCTATAGATTCAATGTATTCTTATTAAAATTGCAGTGACAATTTATATAGAAATAGAAATTAAAACTCTCCTTACCTTATGGAATAAAAATGAACCTTACATTTCAAGAAAAATAGAAAAGATCAAAGTAGACATCACTCATCATCACCTCAAACTATATTATGAAGCTATGTTGTTCAAAAGAGTATGGTACCAGTTTACAAAAATTTATACCAGACATATGGAATAAGGAAATAGAATTGAGATCCCACATACAAACATAGATGTATGAACAGCTAATAACTGATAAGGAAATCCAAAAATACAATGGAGAAAGGACAGTGTTGTAGAATTGATGGATGTGTTAACCAGCCTTATGGTGGCAAATACTTCACAGGATATATATATATATATATATATATATATATATATATATATAAACGTTTGTACACCTAAACCTCACACAATATTATGTCAACTATATCTAAATAATGCCAGAGAAAATATTACTATGAATTATTTTTATCTGGGTGCAGAGACAAGATGGCGGCATGAGTAGGACAGCAGGAATCTACTCCCAAAAACGTATATATTTTTGAAAATACAACAATTCTTAAAAAAGACACCAGAAGACACAGGACAACAGCCAGACTACATCCACACTTGTGAGAACCCAGTGCCTGGTGAAAGGGGTAAGATACAAGCCACAGATCGGTGTGACCCAGGGCCCCTCACCATAGTTTCTGGCGGAAGGAGAGGAGTTGGAGCAGGGAGGGAGAGGGAGCCCAAGACTGCTAAATATCCAGCCCTAGCCATCCACACCAGAGCACAGACAGTGCATGCGTGGGGTGCTGGAAACTAGGGAAGCAGAGCAGTAAGACCTGTGAGCAGGTTCTGAAGCTGGCACCCCTGGGACAAAGAAAGTGAGTGCTTTTTGATAGTCTTAAAGGGTCAGGGACCCCATGGCTGGATGGAAGCATCTCGGGTCACAGTCAAGCAGCTGGAAATACCAGGGGACTCCGGGTGCACTAACACCCTGGGCAACAGCTCTGAGACCCCACACGGAGGTAAACAAACAGCCCCCGTCCATTACTCCTCCGGGGCCCCACCAAAGCAGAGCAGCAGCCTGAGGATGGCCACGCCCACAGCTAGGGAGCTTCCTAAATACTAGCCAGGCAAGATACAGAGACCCAATATACACGCAATTGCACAATACAAGCCACTAGGGGACGCAGTTGTCCCAGTAAAGAAAGGCCAGGAGCCAAGTGGAAAGAGTCTTGACTCTCCCAGCTGACAGACGAGTCAATAGATCACCACTGCACCTATCAACATGAAAAAGCAAAAAAAATTTGACCCAGACAAGACAAACCCAGACAGCTTCAACATCTTCTACATCTTCCCCTGAGAAGGATCCTGGGGAGAGAGATTTAACCAATCTTCCTGAAAAAGAATTCAAAACAAAAGTAATAACCATGCTGATGGATTTGCAGAGAAATATGCAAAAACTAAGGAGGGAGAATACAGAAATAAAACAATCTCTGGAAGGACTTCAAAGCAGAATGCACGAGATGCAAGAGACCGTTAATGGACTAGAAAACAGAGAACAGGAATGAAGAGAAGCTGATGGAGAGAGAGATTAAAGGATCTCCAGGAATGACAGAATTTTAAGAGAACTTTGTGACCAATTGAAATGGAGAAATATCGGCATTATAGGAGTACCAGAAGAAGAGAGAGGAAAAGGAATAGAAAGTGTCTTTGAAAAATAATTGCTGAAAACTACCCCAAACTAGGGGAGGAAATGGCCTCTCATACCACAGAGGTACAAAGGACACCCATGATAAGGGATACAAGGAGGGCAACACCAAGACACATAATAATCAAAAGGGCAAAGATTAAAGACAAGGACAAAGTATTAAAGGCAGCCAGAGAGAGAAAAAAAAGGTCACCTACAAAGGAAAACACATCAGGCTATCATCAGACTTCTCAACAGAAACCCTACAGGCCAGAAGAGAATGGCATGATATACTTAATGCAATGAAACAGAAGGGCCTCGAACCAAGAATACTGTATCCAGCACGATTATCATTTAAATATGAAGGAGAGATTAAATAATTCAAAGACAAGCAGAATTTGAGGGAATTTGCCTCCCACAAACCACCTATACAGGGCATCTTACAGGGACTGCTCTAGATGGGAGCACTCCTAAAAAGAGCACAGAACAAAACACCCAAAATATGAAGAAGGGAGGAGGAGGAATAAGAAGGGAGAGAAATAAAGAATCATCAGACAGTGTTTATAATAGCTCAATAAGCGAGTTAAGTTAGACAGTAAGATAGTAAAGAAGCTAACCTTGAACCTTTGGTAACCACAAAGTTAAAGCCTGCAATGGCAATAAGTACATACCTTTCAACAATCACCCTAAATGTAAATGGAGTGAATGTACTAATGAAAAGACACAGAGCAATACAATGGATAAAAAAGCAAGACCCATCCATATGCTGCTTAGAAGAGACTCACCTCCAACTCAAAGACATGCAAAGACGTAAAGTCAAGGGATGGAAAAAGATATTTCATGCAAACAACAGGGAGAAAAAAGCAGGTGTTGCAATACTAGTATCAGAAAAAATAGACTTCAAAATAAAGAAGGTAACAAAAGATAAAGAAGGATATTACATATTGATAAAGGGCTCAGTCCAACAAGAGGATATAACCATTATAAATATATATGTACCCAACACAGGAACACCAGCATATGGGAAACAAATACTAACAGAATTAAAGGAGGAAATAAAATGCAATGCATTCATTTTGGGATACTTCAATACACCACTCACTCCAAAGGAAAGATTCACCAGACAGAAAATAAGTAAGGACACAGAGGCACTGAACAACACACAAGAACAGATGGACCTAATAGACATCTAAAGAACTTTATATCCAAAAAGCAACAGGATACACATTCTTCTCAAGTGCACATGGAACATACTCCAGAATAGACCACATACTAGGCCACAAAAAGAGCCTCAGTAAATTCCAAAAGATTGAAATCCTACCAACCAACTTTTCAGACCACAAAGGCATAAAACTAGAAATAAATTGTACAAAGAAAGCAAAAAGGCTCACAAACACATGGAGGCTTAACAACATGCTCCTAAATAATCAATGGATCAATGACCAAATCAAAATGGAGATCCAGCAATATATGGAAACAAACGACAACAACAACACAAAGCCCCAACTACTGTGTGGCACAGCAAAAGCAGTCAGAAGATGAAAGTATATTGCAATCCAGGCATATTTAAAAAAAGGAAGAACAATCCCAAATGAATGGTCTAATGTCACAATTATCAAAATTGGAAAAAGAAGAACAAACGAGGCCTAAGGTCAGCAGAAGGAGGGACATAATAAAGATCAGAGAAGAAATAAATAAAGTTGAGAAGAATAAAACAATAGCAAAAATCAATGAAACCAAGAACTGTTTCTTCGATAAAATAAACAAAGTAGATAAGCCTCTAGCCAGACTTATTAAGAGGAAAAGAGAGTCAACACAAATCAACAGTATCAGAAAGGAGAAAGGAAAAATCTCGACGGACCCCACAGAAATACAAAGAATTATTAGAGACTACTGTGAAAACCTATATGCTAACAAGCTAGGAAACCTAGGAGAAATGGACATCTTCCTAGAAAAATACAACCTTCCAAGACGGACCCAGAAAGATACAGAAAATCTAAACAGACCAATTATCAGCAATGAAATTGAAGTGGTAATCAAAAACTACCAAAGAACAAAACCCCTGGGCGAGATGGATTCACCTCAGAATTTTATCAGACATACAGGGAAGACATAATACCCATTCTCCTTAAAGTTTTCCAAAGAAGAGGTGGGGATACTCCCAAACTCATTCTATGAAGCTAACATCACCCTAATACCAAAACCAGGCAAAGAACACACCAAAAAAGAAAACTACAGACCAATATCGCTGATGAACGTAGATGCAAAAATACTCAACAAAATATTATCAAACCGAATTCATAAATACATCAAAAGGATCGTGCACCATGATCAAGTGGGATTCATCCGAGGGATGCAAGGATGGTAGAACATTCAAAAGTCCATCAACATCATCCACCACATCAACAAAAAGAAGGACAAAAACCACATGATCATCTCCATAGATGATAAAAAAGCATTTGACAAAGTTCAACATTCATTCTTGATAAAAACTCTCAGCAAAATGGGAATAGGGGGCAAGTACCTCAACATAATAAAGGCCATTTATGATAAACCCACAGCCAACCTTTTACTGAACAGCAAGAAGCTGAAAGTTTTTCCTCAGAGATCGGGAACTAGACAGGGATGCCCACTCTCCCCACTGTTATTTAACATAGTACTGGAGGTCCTAGCCACGGCAATCAGACAAAACAAAGAAATACAAGGAATCCAGATTGGTAAAGAAGAAGTTAAACTGTCACTATTTGCAGATGACATGATACTGTACATAAGAAACCCTAAAGACAACACCCCAAACTACTATAACTGATATCGGAATACAGCAAAGTTGCAGGATACAAAATCAACACACAGAAATCTGTGGCTTTCCTATACACTAAAAATGAACCACAGAAAGAGAAATCAGGAAAACAACTCCATTCACAATTGCATCTAAAAAATAAAATATCTAGGAATAAACCTAACCAAAGAAGTGAAAGACGTATATTCTGAAAACTACAAGTCACTCTTAAGAAAAATTAAATGGAACACTAACAGATGGAAACTCATCCCATGCTCGTGGCTAGGAAGAATTAATATGTCAAAATGGTCATCCTTTCCAAAGCAATATACAGATTTGATGCAATCCCTATCAAGTTATCAGCAACATCTTCAATGAACTGGCCAAAATAATTCAGAAATTCATATGGAAACACCAAAGACCCCGAATAGCCAAAGCAATCCTGAGAAAGAAGAATAAAGTAGGGGGGATCTCACTCCCCAACTTCAAGCTCTACTATAAACCATAGTAATCAAAACAATTTGGTACTGGCACAAGAACAGAGCTACAGACCAATGGAAAAGACTAGAGAATCCAGATGTTAACCGAGACATATATGGGCACAGTCGCAGGGGGGCCATCAGGTGAGAAATTGGGGATCAACACAGGTGAGGCTTAGAACCTCACCGCCCCCATTCTGAGAGAAATCTTTTGCATCCGTGGATGTTTTATTGCCCTTGTCTAGCTTGGATTAACACATAGTCTACAGGCACACACCTGATAATCTACATTTGCTCTTTTACAGCACTAAACTATGTTTCTACCTTTATCTCGTATCTATCTACCACTTCAGGCATTTTATTAAAAATAATAATATTAATAGTAATAATAATAATAAAGTGAGAAATGTGGTATCCACATTTAAATCCACATATAAATCAAGTATTAAAATCAAACGAATATTCATATTTGAACTGACTGTTTATAGTTCATAATGCCTGAGCAAGACCGAAAGTTTCTGTGATGACTGCCCTTGTACTTTGTACTGTTCATTCACCATGTAAGAACTTATTCACTATGTAATAATTTGTTCTCCATGTAAGAACTTGTTTGTTATGCCTCAGAAGATTGGAGACTGACGAAAATTAGGCTTGGGGTGGATTAATGATTGTGCATTGAGCATTGACTGCCCTATACAGAATTTTATTGTTGTTAACAACCATTTGATCACAAAAAAAAAAAGTACACACTTCGAATTGTAAAGTAAATAAGTAACTGGGATGTGATGTATAGCATAAGGAATACAGTCAAAATATTGTAACAACTTGGCATGGTGATAGCTGGTACCTGGAATTATCATGTATATAAATGTTGAATCACTGTGTTGTACACCTGAAACTAATGTAATACTGTGTGTCAAGTACCCTTCAATAAAAAATAATTATCTACAAAAAATATTTGTACTTTTAAGCAGTTTAAGCAATTCTCATGCACACTGAAAAGTGGTGTTTACAATGAACAAAGGGATGTGGTGGGTGAGCGAAAAAGGTGAAGGGGATAGAGAGATGCAAAATCTAAATTCTGATTTAAATTAGTCACATTCATGATGGTACAGCATACAGAAAATAGTATTTCTGTAACATTTATATTGAAAGACAGTAACTACATTTGTTTGGTTGAACATTTAAAAATGTATATAGATATGGAGTCACCGTGTCATATACTTGAAAGCAATATATTGTATGCCAACTGTTCTTAAATAAAAACATAGATAAATTATTAAAAAGAAAAACTGTTGAAATGTTATTTCTAAACAGCAGTCTCTTCGAACTTTACTTTTATTTTTCTTTAATTTTACACTTATTCCTATACCATCATAAAGGTGAAAAAGCTTGTCTGCCTGCACATTGTGTCTGTCTTCTATGCTGCCTTAATGTTTGGGTCACAGAGCTTCTGCTCAGAATTTCAGCCCTGTGCATAGGCTTGCTCATGGCTACAGATGCATGTAAACAGCCCCTAACCTGAACCTTGACTCCCTGTAGATACAGAAAGATGTCCAAAAATGCTGTCTGGAATGTGGAATATGAATAGGAAAATCCATGGCGGGATTTGCAGCAGTGTGTCCACATAAGGACTAAGGAATGAAGGCAAACGGACAGTCCCAATTTTTTCAAAGTCCCCAAACCAAGCAAAATCACATAGTTGTAGTGGAAATATTCTTCTTTGGTTCACTTTCATCTGGGATAAAAGAGTGAAACATTTATTGTAGAGTGAGATAATATTAAAACTTCATTTATATTTTCTCATAATATGACTCTTCAATTATTTTGGTGCCATTTCTGATTGCAGTTCATTAGATTAATTTCAACATAGGCAGGGCTATTTCCTTATGCATAGAACTCCAAGATGTTCTTCCCCAAAGAGCTATCGCACAATAAATTTGGCATCCCAGAGGATAGAATTATGCCCTCATTTTGAATCTCCATGTCCTTTTTGCTGAGAAGACAGGCCAGTTTGGTGGGAGATGCTGAAGGCAAGCTATCTATAGATTCAATGTATTCTTATTAAAATTGCAGTGACAATTTATATAGAATAGAAATTAAAACTCTCCTTACCTTATGGAATAAAAATGAACCTTACATTTCAAGAAAAATAGAAAAGATCAAAGTAGACATCACTCATCATCACCTCAAACTATATTATGAAGCTATGTTGTTCAAAAGAGTATGGTACCAGTTTACAAAAATTTATACCAGACATATGGAATAAGGAAATAGAATTGAGATCCCACATACAAACATAGATGTATGAACAGCTAATAACTGATAAGGAAATCCAAAATACAATGGAGAAAGGACAGTGTTGTAGAATTGATGGATGTGTTAACCAGCCTTATGGTGGCAAATACTTCACAGGATATATATATATATATATATATATATATAAACGTTTGTACACCTAAACCTCACACAATATTATGTCAACTATATCTAAATAATGCCAGAGAAAATATTACTATGAATTATTTTTATCTGGGTGCAGAGACAAGATGGCGGCATGAGTAGGACAGCAGGAATCTACTCCCAAAAACGTATATATTTTTGAAAATACAACAATTCTTAAAAAAGACACCAGAAGACACAGGACAACAGCCAGACTACATCCACACTTGTGAGAACCCAGTGCCTGGTGAAAGGGGTAAGATACAAGCCACAGATCGGTGTGACCCAGGGCCCCTCACCATAGTTTCTGGCGGAAGGAGAGGAGTTGGAGCAGGGAGGGAGAGGGAGCCCAAGACTGCTAAATATCCAGCCCTAGCCATCCACACCAGAGCACAGACAGTGCATGCGTGGGGTGCTGGAAACTAGGGAAGCAGAGCAGTAAGACCTGTGAGCAGGTTCTGAAGCTGGCACCCCTGGGACAAAGAAAGTGAGTGCTTTTTGATAGTCTTAAAGGGTCAGGGACCCCATGGCTGGATGGAAGCATCTCGGGTCACAGTCAAGCAGCTGGAAATACCAGGGGACTCCGGGTGCACTAACACCCTGGGCAACAGCTCTGAGACCCCACACGGAGGTAAACAAACAGCCCCCGTCCATTACTCCTCCGGGGCCCCACCAAAGCAGAGCAGCAGCCTGAGGATGGCCACGCCCACAGCTAGGGAGCTTCCTAAATACTAGCCAGGCAAGATACAGAGACCCAATATACACGCAATTGCACAATACAAGCCACTAGGGGACGCAGTTGTCCCAGTAAAGAAAGGCCAGGAGCCAAGTGGAAAGAGTCTTGACTCTCCCAGCTGACAGACGAGTCAATAGATCACCACTGCACCTATCAACATGAAAAAGCAAAAAAAATTTGACCCAGACAAGACAAACCCAGACAGCTTCAACATCTTCTACATCTTCCCCTGAGAAGGATCCTGGGGAGAGAGATTTAACCAATCTTCCTGAAAAAGAATTCAAAACAAAAGTAATAACCATGCTGATGGATTTGCAGAGAAATATGCAAAAACTAAGGAGGGAGAATACAGAAATAAAACAATCTCTGGAAGGACTTCAAAGCAGAATGCACGAGATGCAAGAGACCGTTAATGGACTAGAAAACAGAGAACAGGAATGAAGAGAAGCTGATGGAGAGAGAGATTAAAGGATCTCCAGGAATGACAGAATTTTAAGAGAACTTTGTGACCAATTGAAATGGAGAAATATCGGCATTATAGGAGTACCAGAAGAAGAGAGAGGAAAAGGAATAGAAAGTGTCTTTGAAAAATAATTGCTGAAAACTACCCCAAACTAGGGGAGGAAATGGCCTCTCATACCACAGAGGTACAAAGGACACCCATGATAAGGGATACAAGGAGGGCAACACCAAGACACATAATAATCAAAAGGGCAAAGATTAAAGACAAGGACAAAGTATTAAAGGCAGCCAGAGAGAGAAAAAAAAGGTCACCTACAAAGGAAAACACATCAGGCTATCATCAGACTTCTCAACAGAAACCCTACAGGCCAGAAGAGAATGGCATGATATACTTAATGCAATGAAACAGAAGGGCCTCGAACCAAGAATACTGTATCCAGCACGATTATCATTTAAATATGAAGGAGAGATTAAATAATTCAAAGACAAGCAGAATTTGAGGGAATTTGCCTCCCACAAACCACCTATACAGGGCATCTTACAGGGACTGCTCTAGATGGGAGCACTCCTAAAAAGAGCACAGAACAAAACACCCAAAATATGAAGAAGGGAGGAGGAGGAATAAGAAGGGAGAGAAATAAAGAATCATCAGACAGTGTTTATAATAGCTCAATAAGCGAGTTAAGTTAGACAGTAAGATAGTAAAGAAGCTAACCTTGAACCTTTGGTAACCACAAAGTTAAAGCCTGCAATGGCAATAAGTACATACCTTTCAACAATCACCCTAAATGTAAATGGAGTGAATGTACTAATGAAAAGACACAGAGCAATACAATGGATAAAAAAGCAAGACCCATCCATATGCTGCTTAGAAGAGACTCACCTCCAACTCAAAGACATGCAAAGACGTAAAGTCAAGGGATGGAAAAAGATATTTCATGCAAACAACAGGGAGAAAAAAGCAGGTGTTGCAATACTAGTATCAGAAAAAATAGACTTCAAAATAAAGAAGGTAACAAAAGATAAAGAAGGATATTACATATTGATAAAGGGCTCAGTCCAACAAGAGGATATAACCATTATAAATATATATGTACCCAACACAGGAACACCAGCATATGGGAAACAAATACTAACAGAATTAAAGGAGGAAATAAAATGCAATGCATTCATTTTGGGATACTTCAATACACCACTCACTCCAAAGGAAAGATTCACCAGACAGAAAATAAGTAAGGACACAGAGGCACTGAACAACACACAAGAACAGATGGACCTAATAGACATCTAAAGAACTTTATATCCAAAAAGCAACAGGATACACATTCTTCTCAAGTGCACATGGAACATACTCCAGAATAGACCACATACTAGGCCACAAAAAGAGCCTCAGTAAATTCCAAAAGATTGAAATCCTACCAACCAACTTTTCAGACCACAAAGGCATAAAACTAGAAATAAATTGTACAAAGAAAGCAAAAAGGCTCACAAACACATGGAGGCTTAACAACATGCTCCTAAATAATCAATGGATCAATGACCAAATCAAAATGGAGATCCAGCAATATATGGAAACAAACGACAACAACAACACAAAGCCCCAACTACTGTGTGGCACAGCAAAAGCAGTCAGAAGATGAAAGTATATTGCAATCCAGGCATATTTAAAAAAAGGAAGAACAATCCCAAATGAATGGTCTAATGTCACAATTATCAAAATTGGAAAAAGAAGAACAAACGAGGCCTAAGGTCAGCAGAAGGAGGGACATAATAAAGATCAGAGAAGAAATAAATAAAGTTGAGAAGAATAAAACAATAGCAAAAATCAATGAAACCAAGAACTGTTTCTTCGATAAAATAAACAAAGTAGATAAGCCTCTAGCCAGACTTATTAAGAGGAAAAGAGAGTCAACACAAATCAACAGTATCAGAAAGGAGAAAGGAAAAATCTCGACGGACCCCACAGAAATACAAAGAATTATTAGAGACTACTGTGAAAACCTATATGCTAACAAGCTAGGAAACCTAGGAGAAATGGACATCTTCCTAGAAAAATACAACCTTCCCAAGACGGACCCAGAAAGATACAGAAAATCTAAACAGACCAATTATCAGCAATGAAATTGAAGTGGTAATCAAAAACTACCAAAGAACAAAACCCCTGGGCGAGATGGATTCACCTCAGAATTTTATCAGACATACAGGGAAGACATAATACCCATTCTCCTTAAAGTTTTCCAAAGAAGAGGTGGGGATACTCCCAAACTCATTCTATGAAGCTAACATCACCCTAATACCAAAACCAGGCAAAGAACACACCAAAAAAGAAAACTACAGACCAATATCGCTGATGAACGTAGATGCAAAAATACTCAACAAAATATTATCAAACCGAATTCATAAATACATCAAAAGGA
>NW_026644922.1:0-57728 GCF_030020395.1 Manis pentadactyla | reverse complement strand
CCTTTGAGAGAGAGAGGGAGAGAGAGAGAATATATGCTCCTAGGTGAGAGAGAGAGAGACGGAGACAGAGATGCTTAGCTCCTTTGAGAAAGAGAGAGATGGTAATCTCCTTTGAGAGAAAGAGAGAGAGAGTTGCTCGGCTACTTTGTCAGAGAGGGAGGGCTGGTAGGCTGCTTTGAGAGAGAGAGTGAGTGATGCTAGGATTCTTAGAGAGAGAAAGAGAGAGATGCTAGAATCCTTTGAATGAGGCAGAGAGATATATTCTAGGATTCTTTGAGAGAGAGAAAGAGACTGAGAGAGACAGAGATAGAGAGAGATGCTAGGCTCATTTGAGACAGAGAGAGGGAGGGATAGTGAGAGATTCCAGGCTCCTTTGAGCGAAAGAGAGATATACAGAGAGATGGAGATGGTAGGCTCCTTCGACGGAGAGAGAGACAGACAGAGAGAGAGAGGGATCCTAGGCCCTTTGAGAGAGAGAGAGAGAGTGAGGGAGAGAATATATTCTCCTTGGAGAGAGAGAGGGAGAGAGAGAGAGAGAGAAAGAGAAAGAGTGAGGGAGAGAGATGTTTGGGTCCTTTTAGAGAGAGAGATATGCTAAGCCTTTTGAGAGAAAGAGAAAGAAATAGACAGAGAGAGAGATGCTAGGTTCCATTGAGAGAGACTGAGGGAGAGAGGAAAGAGAGAGATGCTAGGCGCCTGTGAACGAGATAGTGAGAGAGATACATGCTAGGCTCCTTAGAGAGAGAGAGAGAGAGAGAGAGAGAGAGGCAGAGAGAGAGAGGGAGAGAGAGTTGTTTGGGTCCTTTTAGAGAGAGAGAGATGATAAGCTTTATGAGAAAAAGACAAAGAAAGAGACAGAGAGAGAGATGCTAGTCTCCTTTGAGGGAGACTGAGCGAGAGAGGAAAGAGAGAGATGCTAGGCTCCTGTGAACGAGAGCGTGAGACAGATACATGCTAGGCTCCTTAGAGAGAGGGAGAGAGAGAGAGGGATTCTAGTCTCCTTTGAGAATGAGGGAGAGATTCTAGGCTCCTTTGAGAGAAAGGGGAGACCTAGAGAGACAGAGAGTTGCTATTCCCCTTTGAGAGAGAGAGAGATGCTAGACTTCTTAGAAAGAGACAGAGAAAAAGAGAGAGATGCTAGAATACTTGGAGAGAGAGAGAGATATGCTATGCTCCTTTGAGAGAGAGAGGGAGAGGGAGAGAGCGAGTGAGAGAGAGATGCTGGGATCCTTTGATAGAAAGTGGAGAGATACAAAGAGAGATGTATGCTATTCTACTTTAAGAGAGAGAGGACAGACAGAGAGGGATCATAGGCTCGATTGAGAGAGAGAGAGAGAAATATAGACGATATGCTCCTTGGAGAGAGAGTGAGAGGGAGAGAGAGAGGGAGAGAGAGAGAGAGCTGCGAGGCTCCTTTGAGAGAGAGAGATGGAGAGATAAAGATTGTAGGCTCCTATGAGAGAAATAGAGATAGATAGAGAGACAAAGATATGCTGGGCTCCTTTGAGAGAGAGATAGAGTTTCTAAGCATCTTAGAGAGAGACAGAGATAGAGACAGATGCTAGATTCCTTTGAGAGGGAGAGAGATAGATGCTTGTCTCCTTTGAGAGAGACAGCGAGAGAGCTCTGAGGCTCCTTTCTGAGAGAGAGAGAGATACTAGGCTCCCTTGAGAGAGAAAGAGATATGCTAGGCTCCTTTAGAGAAAGACGAGAGCTAGAGAGACAGAGAGATGCTGGGTTCCTTTTAGAGAAAGAGAGACAGTGAGAGAGGGATCAGAGGCTCCTTTGAGAGAGAGAGGGAGAGAGAGAGAATATATGCTCCTAGGTGAGAGAGAGAGAGATGGAGACAGAGATGCTTAGCTCCTTTGAGAAAGAGAGAGATGGTAATCTCCTTTGAGAGAAAGAGAGAGAGAGTTGCTCGGCTACTTTGTCAGAGAGGGAGGGCTGGTAGGCTGCTTTGAGAGAGAGAGTGAGTGATGCTAGGATTCTTAGAGAGAGAAAGAGAGAGATGCTAGAAACCTTTGAATGAGACAGAGAGATATATTCTAGGATTCTTTGAGAGAGAGAAAGAGACTGAGAGAGACAGAGATAGAGAGAGATGCTAGGCTCATTTGAGACAGAGAGAGGGAGGGATAGTGAGAGATTCCAGGCTCCTTTGAGCGAAAGAGAGATATACAGAGAGATGGAGATGGTAGGCTCCTTCGAAGGAGAGAGAGACAGACAGAGAGAGAGAGGGATCCTAGGCCCTTTGAGAGAGAGAGAGAGAGTGAGGGAGAGAATATATTCTCCTTGGAGAGAGAGAGAGAGAGAAAGAGAAAGAGTGAGGGAGAGAGATGTTTGGGTCCTTTTAGAGAGAGAGATATGCTAAGCCTTTTGAGAGAAAGAGAAAGAAATAGACAGAGAGAGAGATGCTAGGTTCCATTGAGAGAGACTGAGGGAGAGAGGAAAGAGAGAGATGCTAGGCGCCTGTGAACGAGATAGTGAGATACATGCTAGGCTCCTTAGAGAGAGAGAGAGAGAGAGAGAGAGGCAGAGAGAGAGAGAGAGAGAGTTGTTTGGGTCCTTTTAGAGAGAGAGAGATGATAAGCTTTATGAGAAAAAGAAAAAGAAAGAGACAGAGAGAGAGATGCTAGTCTCCTTTGAGGGAGACTGAGCGAGAGAGGAAAGAGAGAGATGCTAGGCTCCTGTGAACGAGAGCGTGAGACAGATACATGCTAGGCTCCTTAGAGAGAGAGAGAGAGAGAGAGAGAGGCAGAGAGAGAGGGGGAGAGAGAGTTGTTTGGGTCCTTTTAGAGAGAGAGAGATGATAAGCTTTATGAGAAAAAGACAAAGAAAGAGACAGAGAAAGAGATGCTAGTCTCCTTTGAGGGAGACTGAGCGAGAGAGGAAAGAGAGAGATGCTAGGCTCCTGTGAACGAGAGCGTGAGACAGATACATGCTAGGCTCCTTAGAGAGAGAGAGAGAGAGAGAGAGAGGGATTCTAGTCTCCTTTGAGAATGAGGGAGAGATTCTAGGCTCCTTTGAGAGAAAGGGGAGACCTAGAGAGACAGAGAGTTGCTATTCCCCTTTGAGAGAGAGAGAGATGCTAGACTTCTTAGAAAGAGACAGAGAAAAAGAGAGAGATGCTAGAATACTTGGAGAGAGAGAGAGATATGCTATGCTCCTTTGAGAGAGAGAGGGAGAGGGAGAGAGCGAGTGAGGGAGAGATGCTGGGATCCTTTGATAGAAAGTGGAGAGATACAAAGAGAGATGTATGCTATTCTACTTTAAGAGAGAGAGGACAGAGAGAGAGGGATCATAGGCTCGATTGAGAGAGAGAGAGAGAAATATAGACGATATGCTCCTTGGAGAGAGAGTGAGAGGGAGAGAGAGAGGGAGAGAGAGAGAGAGCTGCGAGGCTCCATTGAGAGAGAGAGATGGAGAGATAAAGATTGTAGGCTCCTATGAGAGAAATAGAGATTGATAGACAGAGATATGCTGGGCTCCTTTGAGTGAGAGAGAGAGTTTCTAAGCTTCTTAGAGAGCGACAGAGAAAGAGAGAGATGCTAGATTCCTTTGAGAGAGAGAGAGAGAGAGATGGATGCTTGTCTCCTTTGACAGAGACAGAGGGAGAGAGCTCTGAGGCTCATTTCTGAGAGAGAGAGATACTAGGCTCCTTTGGGAGCGAAAGAGATATGCTAGGCTCCTTTGAGAGAAAGAGGAGAGCTAGAGAGACAGAGAGATGCTGGGTTCCTTTTAGAGAAAGAGAGACAGTGAGAGAGGGATCAGAGGCTCCTTTGAGAGAGAGAGATGGAGAGAGAGAACATATGCTCCTAGATGAGAGAGAGAGAGATAGAGAGAGATGCTTAGCTCCTTTGAGAAAGAGAGAGACGGTAATCTCCTTTGTGAGATAGAGAGAGATAAATGCTAGGCCACTTTGTCAGCGAGGGCGGGATGGTAGGCTCTGTGAGAGAGAGAGTGAGTGATGCTTGGATTCGTAGAGAGAGAAAGGGAGAGATGCTGGAATCCTTTGATTGAGACAGAGAGATATATTGTAGGATTCTTTCAGGGAGAGGAAGAGACTAAGAGAGACAGAGATAGAGAGAGATGCTAGGCTCAACTGAGACAGAGAGAGGGAGGGAGAGGAAGAGATTCTAGGCTCCTTTGGGCGAAAGAGAGATGTACAGATACAAGGAGATGCTAGGCTCCGTTGACAGAGAGAGAGACAGACAGAGAGACAGAGGGATCCTAGGCCCTTTGAGATAGAGAGAGAGAGTGAGGGAGAAATATATTCTCTTTGGAGAGAGAGAGGGAGAGAGAGAGAGAGAGAGAGAGAGAGAGAGAGAGAGAGAGAGAAAGAGAGAGAGGGAGAGAGATGTTTGGGTCTATTTAGAGAGAGAGATATGCGAAGCTTTTTGAGAGAAAGACAAAGAAAGAGACAGAGAGAGAGATGATAGGCTCCTTTGAGAGAGACTGAGGGAGAGAAGGAAGAGAGAGATGCTAGGATCCTGTGAACGAGAGAGTGAGAGAGATACATGCTAGGCTCCTTAGAGAGAGAGAGAGGGATTCTAGTCTCCTTTGAGAAAGATAGAGAGATTATAGGCTCCTTTGAGAGAAAGTGGAGAGATAGAGAGACAGAGAGTTGCTATTCCCCTTTGAGAGAGAGAGAGATGCTAGACTTCTTAGAAAGAGACAGAGAAAAAGAGAGAGATGCTAGAATTCTTGGAGAGAGAGAGAGAGATGCTTGGCTCCTTTGAGAGAGAGAGAGGGACAGGGAGAGGGAGAGAGAGATCGTGGGATCCTTTGATAGAAAGCGGAGAGATACAAAGAGAGATGTATGCTATTCTACTTTAAGAGAGAGAGGACAGACAGAGAGGGATCATAGGCTCGATTGAGAGAGAGAGAGAAATATAGATGATATGCTCCTCGGAGAGAGAGTGAAAGAGAGAGAGAGAGAGGGAGAGAGAGGGAGAGAGCTGCGAGGCTCCCTTGAGAGAGAGAGACGGAGACATAAAGATTCTAGGCTCCTATGAGAGAAATAGAGATAGATAGAGAGACAAAGATATGCTGGGCTCCTTTGAGAGAGAGATAGAGTTTCTAAGCATCTTAGAGAGAGACAGAGATAGAGACAGATGCTAGATTCCTTTGAGAGGGAGAGAGATAGATGCTTGTCTCCTTTGAGAGAGACAGCGAGAGAGCTCTGAGGCTCCTTTCTGAGAGAGAGAGAGATACTAGGCTCCCTTGAGAGAGAAAGAGATATGCTAGGCTCCTTTAGAGAAAGACGAGAGCTAGAGAGACAGAGAGATGCTGGGTTCCTTTTAGAGAAAGAGAGACAGTGAGAGAGGGATCAGAGGCTCCTTTGAGAGAGAGAGGGAGAGAGAGAGAATATATGCTCCTAGGTGAGAGAGAGAGAGACGGAGACAGAGATGCTTAGCTCCTTTGAGAAAGAGAGAGATGGTAATCTCCTTTGAGAGAAAGAGAGAGAGAGTTGCTCGGCTACTTTGTCAGAGAGGGAGGGCTGGTAGGCTGCTTTGAGAGAGAGAGTGAGTGATGCTAGGATTCTTAGAGAGAGAAAGAGAGAGATGCTAGAATCCTTTGAATGAGGCAGAGAGATATATTCTAGGATTCTTTGAGAGAGAGAAAGAGACTGAGAGAGACAGAGATAGAGAGAGATGCTAGGCTCATTTGAGACAGAGAGAGGGAGGGATAGTGAGAGATTCCAGGCTCCTTTGAGCGAAAGAGAGATATACAGAGAGATGGAGATGGTAGGCTCCTTCGACGGAGAGAGAGACAGACAGAGAGAGAGAGGGATCCTAGGCCCTTTGAGAGAGAGAGAGAGAGTGAGGGAGAGAATATATTCTCCTTGGAGAGAGAGAGGGAGAGAGAGAGAGAGAGAAAGAGAAAGAGTGAGGGAGAGAGATGTTTGGGTCCTTTTAGAGAGAGAGATATGCTAAGCCTTTTGAGAGAAAGAGAAAGAAATAGACAGAGAGAGAGATGCTAGGTTCCATTGAGAGAGACTGAGGGAGAGAGGAAAGAGAGAGATGCTAGGCGCCTGTGAACGAGATAGTGAGAGAGATACATGCTAGGCTCCTTAGAGAGAGAGAGAGAGAGAGAGAGAGAGAGGCAGAGAGAGAGAGGGAGAGAGAGTTGTTTGGGTCCTTTTAGAGAGAGAGAGATGATAAGCTTTATGAGAAAAAGACAAAGAAAGAGACAGAGAGAGAGATGCTAGTCTCCTTTGAGGGAGACTGAGCGAGAGAGGAAAGAGAGAGATGCTAGGCTCCTGTGAACGAGAGCGTGAGACAGATACATGCTAGGCTCCTTAGAGAGAGGGAGAGAGAGAGAGGGATTCTAGTCTCCTTTGAGAATGAGGGAGAGATTCTAGGCTCCTTTGAGAGAAAGGGGAGACCTAGAGAGACAGAGAGTTGCTATTCCCCTTTGAGAGAGAGAGAGATGCTAGACTTCTTAGAAAGAGACAGAGAAAAAGAGAGAGATGCTAGAATACTTGGAGAGAGAGAGAGATATGCTATGCTCCTTTGAGAGAGAGAGGGAGAGGGAGAGAGCGAGTGAGAGAGAGATGCTGGGATCCTTTGATAGAAAGTGGAGAGATACAAAGAGAGATGTATGCTATTCTACTTTAAGAGAGAGAGGACAGACAGAGAGGGATCATAGGCTCGATTGAGAGAGAGAGAGAGAAATATAGACGATATGCTCCTTGGAGAGAGAGTGAGAGGGAGAGAGAGAGGGAGAGAGAGAGAGAGCTGCGAGGCTCCTTTGAGAGAGAGAGATGGAGAGATAAAGATTGTAGGCTCCTATGAGAGAAATAGAGATAGATAGAGAGACAAAGATATGCTGGGCTCCTTTGAGAGAGAGATAGAGTTTCTAAGCATCTTAGAGAGAGACAGAGATAGAGACAGATGCTAGATTCCTTTGAGAGGGAGAGAGATAGATGCTTGTCTCCTTTGAGAGAGACAGCGAGAGAGCTCTGAGGCTCCTTTCTGAGAGAGAGAGAGATACTAGGCTCCCTTGAGAGAGAAAGAGATATGCTAGGCTCCTTTAGAGAAAGACGAGAGCTAGAGAGACAGAGAGATGCTGGGTTCCTTTTAGAGAAAGAGAGACAGTGAGAGAGGGATCAGAGGCTCCTTTGAGAGAGAGAGGGAGAGAGAGAGAATATATGCTCCTAGGTGAGAGAGAGAGAGATGGAGACAGAGATGCTTAGCTCCTTTGAGAAAGAGAGAGATGGTAATCTCCTTTGAGAGAAAGAGAGAGAGAGTTGCTCGGCTACTTTGTCAGAGAGGGAGGGCTGGTAGGCTGCTTTGAGAGAGAGAGTGAGTGATGCTAGGATTCTTAGAGAGAGAAAGAGAGAGATGCTAGAAACCTTTGAATGAGACAGAGAGATATATTCTAGGATTCTTTGAGAGAGAGAAAGAGACTGAGAGAGACAGAGATAGAGAGAGATGCTAGGCTCATTTGAGACAGAGAGAGGGAGGGATAGTGAGAGATTCCAGGCTCCTTTGAGCGAAAGAGAGATATACAGAGAGATGGAGATGGTAGGCTCCTTCGAAGGAGAGAGAGACAGACAGAGAGAGAGAGGGATCCTAGGCCCTTTGAGAGAGAGAGAGAGAGTGAGGGAGAGAATATATTCTCCTTGGAGAGAGAGAGAGAGAGAAAGAGAAAGAGTGAGGGAGAGAGATGTTTGGGTCCTTTTAGAGAGAGAGATATGCTAAGCCTTTTGAGAGAAAGAGAAAGAAATAGACAGAGAGAGAGATGCTAGGTTCCATTGAGAGAGACTGAGGGAGAGAGGAAAGAGAGAGATGCTAGGCGCCTGTGAACGAGATAGTGAGATACATGCTAGGCTCCTTAGAGAGAGAGAGAGAGAGAGAGAGAGGCAGAGAGAGAGAGAGAGAGAGTTGTTTGGGTCCTTTTAGAGAGAGAGAGATGATAAGCTTTATGAGAAAAAGAAAAAGAAAGAGACAGAGAGAGAGATGCTAGTCTCCTTTGAGGGAGACTGAGCGAGAGAGGAAAGAGAGAGATGCTAGGCTCCTGTGAACGAGAGCGTGAGACAGATACATGCTAGGCTCCTTAGAGAGAGAGAGAGAGAGAGAGAGAGGCAGAGAGAGAGGGGGAGAGAGAGTTGTTTGGGTCCTTTTAGAGAGAGAGAGATGATAAGCTTTATGAGAAAAAGACAAAGAAAGAGACAGAGAAAGAGATGCTAGTCTCCTTTGAGGGAGACTGAGCGAGAGAGGAAAGAGAGAGATGCTAGGCTCCTGTGAACGAGAGCGTGAGACAGATACATGCTAGGCTCCTTAGAGAGAGAGAGAGAGAGAGAGAGAGGGATTCTAGTCTCCTTTGAGAATGAGGGAGAGATTCTAGGCTCCTTTGAGAGAAAGGGGAGACCTAGAGAGACAGAGAGTTGCTATTCCCCTTTGAGAGAGAGAGAGATGCTAGACTTCTTAGAAAGAGACAGAGAAAAAGAGAGAGATGCTAGAATACTTGGAGAGAGAGAGAGATATGCTATGCTCCTTTGAGAGAGAGAGGGAGAGGGAGAGAGCGAGTGAGGGAGAGATGCTGGGATCCTTTGATAGAAAGTGGAGAGATACAAAGAGAGATGTATGCTATTCTACTTTAAGAGAGAGAGGACAGAGAGAGAGGGATCATAGGCTCGATTGAGAGAGAGAGAGAGAAATATAGACGATATGCTCCTTGGAGAGAGAGTGAGAGGGAGAGAGAGAGGGAGAGAGAGAGAGAGCTGCGAGGCTCCATTGAGAGAGAGAGATGGAGAGATAAAGATTGTAGGCTCCTATGAGAGAAATAGAGATTGATAGACAGAGATATGCTGGGCTCCTTTGAGTGAGAGAGAGAGTTTCTAAGCTTCTTAGAGAGCGACAGAGAAAGAGAGAGATGCTAGATTCCTTTGAGAGAGAGAGAGAGAGAGATGGATGCTTGTCTCCTTTGACAGAGACAGAGGGAGAGAGCTCTGAGGCTCATTTCTGAGAGAGAGAGATACTAGGCTCCTTTGGGAGCGAAAGAGATATGCTAGGCTCCTTTGAGAGAAAGAGGAGAGCTAGAGAGACAGAGAGATGCTGGGTTCCTTTTAGAGAAAGAGAGACAGTGAGAGAGGGATCAGAGGCTCCTTTGAGAGAGAGAGATGGAGAGAGAGAACATATGCTCCTAGATGAGAGAGAGAGAGATAGAGAGAGATGCTTAGCTCCTTTGAGAAAGAGAGAGACGGTAATCTCCTTTGTGAGATAGAGAGAGATAAATGCTAGGCCACTTTGTCAGCGAGGGCGGGATGGTAGGCTCTGTGAGAGAGAGAGTGAGTGATGCTTGGATTCGTAGAGAGAGAAAGGGAGAGATGCTGGAATCCTTTGATTGAGACAGAGAGATATATTGTAGGATTCTTTCAGGGAGAGGAAGAGACTAAGAGAGACAGAGATAGAGAGAGATGCTAGGCTCAACTGAGACAGAGAGAGGGAGGGAGAGGAAGAGATTCTAGGCTCCTTTGGGCGAAAGAGAGATGTACAGATACAAGGAGATGCTAGGCTCCGTTGACAGAGAGAGAGACAGACAGAGAGACAGAGGGATCCTAGGCCCTTTGAGATAGAGAGAGAGAGTGAGGGAGAAATATATTCTCTTTGGAGAGAGAGAGGGAGAGAGAGAGAGAGAGAGAGAGAGAGAGAGAGAGAGAGAGAGAGAGAGAGAAAGAGAGAGAGGGAGAGAGATGTTTGGGTCTATTTAGAGAGAGAGATATGCGAAGCTTTTTGAGAGAAAGACAAAGAAAGAGACAGAGAGAGAGATGATAGGCTCCTTTGAGAGAGACTGAGGGAGAGAAGGAAGAGAGAGATGCTAGGATCCTGTGAACGAGAGAGTGAGAGAGATACATGCTAGGCTCCTTAGAGAGAGAGAGAGGGATTCTAGTCTCCTTTGAGAAAGATAGAGAGATTATAGGCTCCTTTGAGAGAAAGTGGAGAGATAGAGAGACAGAGAGTTGCTATTCCCCTTTGAGAGAGAGAGAGATGCTAGACTTCTTAGAAAGAGACAGAGAAAAAGAGAGAGATGCTAGAATTCTTGGAGAGAGAGAGAGAGATGCTTGGCTCCTTTGAGAGAGAGAGAGGGACAGGGAGAGGGAGAGAGAGATCGTGGGATCCTTTGATAGAAAGCGGAGAGATACAAAGAGAGATGTATGCTATTCTACTTTAAGAGAGAGAGGACAGACAGAGAGGGATCATAGGCTCGATTGAGAGAGAGAGAGAAATATAGATGATATGCTCCTCGGAGAGAGAGTGAAAGAGAGAGAGAGAGAGGGAGAGAGAGGGAGAGAGCTGCGAGGCTCCCTTGAGAGAGAGAGACGGAGACATAAAGATTCTAGGCTCCTATGAGAGAAATAGAGATAGATAGAGAGACAAAGATATGCTGGGCTCCTTTGAGAGAGAGATAGAGTTTCTAAGCATCTTAGAGAGAGACAGAGATAGAGACAGATGCTAGATTCCTTTGAGAGGGAGAGAGATAGATGCTTGTCTCCTTTGAGAGAGACAGCGAGAGAGCTCTGAGGCTCCTTTCTGAGAGAGAGAGAGATACTAGGCTCCCTTGAGAGAGAAAGAGATATGCTAGGCTCCTTTAGAGAAAGACGAGAGCTAGAGAGACAGAGAGATGCTGGGTTCCTTTTAGAGAAAGAGAGACAGTGAGAGAGGGATCAGAGGCTCCTTTGAGAGAGAGAGGGAGAGAGAGAGAATATATGCTCCTAGGTGAGAGAGAGAGAGACGGAGACAGAGATGCTTAGCTCCTTTGAGAAAGAGAGAGATGGTAATCTCCTTTGAGAGAAAGAGAGAGAGAGTTGCTCGGCTACTTTGTCAGAGAGGGAGGGCTGGTAGGCTGCTTTGAGAGAGAGAGTGAGTGATGCTAGGATTCTTAGAGAGAGAAAGAGAGAGATGCTAGAATCCTTTGAATGAGGCAGAGAGATATATTCTAGGATTCTTTGAGAGAGAGAAAGAGACTGAGAGAGACAGAGATAGAGAGAGATGCTAGGCTCATTTGAGACAGAGAGAGGGAGGGATAGTGAGAGATTCCAGGCTCCTTTGAGCGAAAGAGAGATATACAGAGAGATGGAGATGGTAGGCTCCTTCGACGGAGAGAGAGACAGACAGAGAGAGAGAGGGATCCTAGGCCCTTTGAGAGAGAGAGAGAGAGTGAGGGAGAGAATATATTCTCCTTGGAGAGAGAGAGGGAGAGAGAGAGAGAGAGAAAGAGAAAGAGTGAGGGAGAGAGATGTTTGGGTCCTTTTAGAGAGAGAGATATGCTAAGCCTTTTGAGAGAAAGAGAAAGAAATAGACAGAGAGAGAGATGCTAGGTTCCATTGAGAGAGACTGAGGGAGAGAGGAAAGAGAGAGATGCTAGGCGCCTGTGAACGAGATAGTGAGAGAGATACATGCTAGGCTCCTTAGAGAGAGAGAGAGAGAGAGAGAGAGAGAGGCAGAGAGAGAGAGGGAGAGAGAGTTGTTTGGGTCCTTTTAGAGAGAGAGAGATGATAAGCTTTATGAGAAAAAGACAAAGAAAGAGACAGAGAGAGAGATGCTAGTCTCCTTTGAGGGAGACTGAGCGAGAGAGGAAAGAGAGAGATGCTAGGCTCCTGTGAACGAGAGCGTGAGACAGATACATGCTAGGCTCCTTAGAGAGAGGGAGAGAGAGAGAGGGATTCTAGTCTCCTTTGAGAATGAGGGAGAGATTCTAGGCTCCTTTGAGAGAAAGGGGAGACCTAGAGAGACAGAGAGTTGCTATTCCCCTTTGAGAGAGAGAGAGATGCTAGACTTCTTAGAAAGAGACAGAGAAAAAGAGAGAGATGCTAGAATACTTGGAGAGAGAGAGAGATATGCTATGCTCCTTTGAGAGAGAGAGGGAGAGGGAGAGAGCGAGTGAGAGAGAGATGCTGGGATCCTTTGATAGAAAGTGGAGAGATACAAAGAGAGATGTATGCTATTCTACTTTAAGAGAGAGAGGACAGACAGAGAGGGATCATAGGCTCGATTGAGAGAGAGAGAGAGAAATATAGACGATATGCTCCTTGGAGAGAGAGTGAGAGGGAGAGAGAGAGGGAGAGAGAGAGAGAGCTGCGAGGCTCCTTTGAGAGAGAGAGATGGAGAGATAAAGATTGTAGGCTCCTATGAGAGAAATAGAGATAGATAGAGAGACAAAGATATGCTGGGCTCCTTTGAGAGAGAGATAGAGTTTCTAAGCATCTTAGAGAGAGACAGAGATAGAGACAGATGCTAGATTCCTTTGAGAGGGAGAGAGATAGATGCTTGTCTCCTTTGAGAGAGACAGCGAGAGAGCTCTGAGGCTCCTTTCTGAGAGAGAGAGAGATACTAGGCTCCCTTGAGAGAGAAAGAGATATGCTAGGCTCCTTTAGAGAAAGACGAGAGCTAGAGAGACAGAGAGATGCTGGGTTCCTTTTAGAGAAAGAGAGACAGTGAGAGAGGGATCAGAGGCTCCTTTGAGAGAGAGAGGGAGAGAGAGAGAATATATGCTCCTAGGTGAGAGAGAGAGAGATGGAGACAGAGATGCTTAGCTCCTTTGAGAAAGAGAGAGATGGTAATCTCCTTTGAGAGAAAGAGAGAGAGAGTTGCTCGGCTACTTTGTCAGAGAGGGAGGGCTGGTAGGCTGCTTTGAGAGAGAGAGTGAGTGATGCTAGGATTCTTAGAGAGAGAAAGAGAGAGATGCTAGAAACCTTTGAATGAGACAGAGAGATATATTCTAGGATTCTTTGAGAGAGAGAAAGAGACTGAGAGAGACAGAGATAGAGAGAGATGCTAGGCTCATTTGAGACAGAGAGAGGGAGGGATAGTGAGAGATTCCAGGCTCCTTTGAGCGAAAGAGAGATATACAGAGAGATGGAGATGGTAGGCTCCTTCGAAGGAGAGAGAGACAGACAGAGAGAGAGAGGGATCCTAGGCCCTTTGAGAGAGAGAGAGAGAGTGAGGGAGAGAATATATTCTCCTTGGAGAGAGAGAGAGAGAGAAAGAGAAAGAGTGAGGGAGAGAGATGTTTGGGTCCTTTTAGAGAGAGAGATATGCTAAGCCTTTTGAGAGAAAGAGAAAGAAATAGACAGAGAGAGAGATGCTAGGTTCCATTGAGAGAGACTGAGGGAGAGAGGAAAGAGAGAGATGCTAGGCGCCTGTGAACGAGATAGTGAGAGAGATACATGCTAGGCTCCTTAGAGAGAGAGAGAGAGAGAGAGAGAGAGAGAGAGGGAGAGAGAGTTGTTTGGGTCCTTTTAGAGAGAGAGAGATGATAAGCTTTATGAGAAAAAGACAAAGAAAGAGACAGAGAGAGAGAGATGCTAGTCTCCTTTGAGGGAGACTGAGCGAGAGAGGAAAGAGAGAGATGCTAGGCTCCTGTGAACGAGAGCGTGAGACAGATACATGCTAGGCTCCGTAGAGAGAGGGAGAGAGAGAGAGGGATTCTAGTCTCCTTTGAGAATGAGGGAGAGATTCTAGGCTCCTTTGAGAGAAAGGGGAGACCTAGAGAGACAGAGAGTTGCTATTCCACTTTGAGAGAGAGAGAGATGCTAGAATTCTTGGAGAGAGAGAGAGATGCTATGCTCCTTTGAGAGAGAGAGAGGGAGAGGGAGAGAGCGAGTGAGAGAGAGATGCTGGGATCCTTTGATAGAAAGCGGAGAGATACAAAGAGAGATGTATGCTATTCTACTTTAAGAGAGAGAGGACAGACAGAGAGGGATCATAGGCTCGATTGAGAGAGAGTGAGAGAAATATAGATGATATGCTCCTCGGAGAGAGAGTGAAAGATAGAGAGAGAGGGAGAGAGGGAGAGAGCTGCGAGGCTAGCTTGAGAGAGAGAGACGGAGACATAAAGATTCTAAGCTCGTATGAGAGAAATAGAGATAGATAGAGAGACAAAGATATGCTGGGCTCCTTTGAGAGAGAGATAGAGTTTCTAAGCATCTTAGAGAGAGACAGAGATAGAGACAGATGCTAGATTCCTTTGAGAGGGAGAGAGATAGATGCTTGTCTCCTTTGAGAGAGACAGCGAGAGAGCTCTGAGGCTCCTTTCTGAGAGAGAGAGAGATACTAGGCTCCCTTGAGAGAGAAAGAGATATGCTAGGCTCCTTTAGAGAAAGACGAGAGCTAGAGAGACAGAGAGATGCTGGGTTCCTTTTAGAGAAAGAGAGACAGTGAGAGAGGGATCAGAGGCTCCTTTGAGAGAGAGAGGGAGAGAGAGAGAATATATGCTCCTAGGTGAGAGAGAGAGAGACGGAGACAGAGATGCTTAGCTCCTTTGAGAAAGAGAGAGATGGTAATCTCCTTTGAGAGAAAGAGAGAGAGAGTTGCTCGGCTACTTTGTCAGAGAGGGAGGGCTGGTAGGCTGCTTTGAGAGAGAGAGTGAGTGATGCTAGGATTCTTAGAGAGAGAAAGAGAGAGATGCTAGAATCCTTTGAATGAGACAGAGAGATATATTCTAGGATTCTTTGAGAGAGAGAAAGAGACTGAGAGAGACAGAGATAGAGAGAGATGCTAGGCTCATTTGAGACAGAGAGAGGGAGGGATAGTGAGAGATTCCAGGCTCCTTTGAGCGAAAGAGAGATATACAGAGAGATGGAGATGGTAGGCTCCTTCGACGGAGAGAGAGACAGACAGAGAGAGAGAGGGATCCTAGGCCCTTTGAGAGAGAGAGAGAGAGTGAGGGAGAGAATATATTCTCCTTGGAGAGAGAGAGAGAGAGAAAGAGAAAGAGTGAGGGAGAGAGATGTTTGGGTCCTTTTAGAGAGAGAGATATGCTAAGCCTTTTGAGAGAAAGAGAAAGAAATAGACAGAGAGAGAGATGCTAGGTTCCATTGAGAGAGACTGAGGGAGAGAGGAAAGAGAGAGATGCTAGGCGCCTGTGAACGAGATAGTGAGATACATGCTAGGCTCCTTAGAGAGAGAGAGAGAGAGAGAGAGAGGCAGAGAGAGAGAGAGAGAGAGTTGTTTGGGTCCTTTTAGAGAGAGAGAGATGATAAGCTTTATGAGAAAAAGAAAAAGAAAGAGACAGAGAGAGAGATGCTAGTCTCCTTTGAGGGAGACTGAGCGAGAGAGGAAAGAGAGAGATGCTAGGCTCCTGTGAACGAGAGCGTGAGACAGATACATGCTAGGCTCCTTAGAGAGAGAGAGAGAGAGAGAGAGAGGCAGAGAGAGAGGGGGAGAGAGAGTTGTTTGGGTCCTTTTAGAGAGAGAGAGATGATAAGCTTTATGAGAAAAAGACAAAGAAAGAGACAGAGAAAGAGATGCTAGTCTCCTTTGAGGGAGACTGAGCGAGAGAGGAAAGAGAGAGATGCTAGGCTCCTGTGAACGAGAGCGTGAGACAGATACATGCTAGGCTCCTTAGAGAGAGAGAGAGAGAGAGAGAGAGGGATTCTAGTCTCCTTTGAGAATGAGGGAGAGATTCTAGGCTCCTTTGAGAGAAAGGGGAGACCTAGAGAGACAGAGAGTTGCTATTCCCCTTTGAGAGAGAGAGAGATGCTAGACTTCTTAGAAAGAGACAGAGAAAAAGAGAGAGATGCTAGAATACTTGGAGAGAGAGAGAGATATGCTATGCTCCTTTGAGAGAGAGAGGGAGAGGGAGAGAGCGAGTGAGGGAGAGATGCTGGGATCCTTTGATAGAAAGTGGAGAGATACAAAGAGAGATGTATGCTATTCTACTTTAAGAGAGAGAGGACAGAGAGAGAGGGATCATAGGCTCGATTGAGAGAGAGAGAGAGAAATATAGACGATATGCTCCTTGGAGAGAGAGTGAGAGGGAGAGAGAGAGGGAGAGAGAGAGAGAGCTGCGAGGCTCCATTGAGAGAGAGAGATGGAGAGATAAAGATTGTAGGCTCCTATGAGAGAAATAGAGATTGATAGACAGAGATATGCTGGGCTCCTTTGAGTGAGAGAGAGAGTTTCTAAGCTTCTTAGAGAGCGACAGAGAAAGAGAGAGATGCTAGATTCCTTTGAGAGAGAGAGAGAGAGAGATGGATGCTTGTCTCCTTTGACAGAGACAGAGGGAGAGAGCTCTGAGGCTCATTTCTGAGAGAGAGAGATACTAGGCTCCTTTGGGAGCGAAAGAGATATGCTAGGCTCCTTTGAGAGAAAGAGGAGAGCTAGAGAGACAGAGAGATGCTGGGTTCCTTTTAGAGAAAGAGAGACAGTGAGAGAGGGATCAGAGGCTCCTTTGAGAGAGAGAGATGGAGAGAGAGAACATATGCTCCTAGATGAGAGAGAGAGAGATAGAGAGAGATGCTTAGCTCCTTTGAGAAAGAGAGAGACGGTAATCTCCTTTGTGAGATAGAGAGAGATAAATGCTAGGCCACTTTGTCAGCGAGGGCGGGATGGTAGGCTCTGTGAGAGAGAGAGTGAGTGATGCTTGGATTCGTAGAGAGAGAAAGGGAGAGATGCTGGAATCCTTTGATTGAGACAGAGAGATATATTGTAGGATTCTTTCAGGGAGAGGAAGAGACTAAGAGAGACAGAGATAGAGAGAGATGCTAGGCTCAACTGAGACAGAGAGAGGGAGGGAGAGGAAGAGATTCTAGGCTCCTTTGGGCGAAAGAGAGATGTACAGATACAAGGAGATGCTAGGCTCCGTTGACAGAGAGAGAGACAGACAGAGAGACAGAGGGATCCTAGGCCCTTTGAGATAGAGAGAGAGAGTGAGGGAGAAATATATTCTCTTTGGAGAGAGAGAGGGAGAGAGAGAGAGAGAGAGAGAGAGAGAGAGAGAGAGAGAGAGAGAGAGAGAGAAAGAGAGAGAGGGAGAGAGATGTTTGGGTCTATTTAGAGAGAGAGATATGCGAAGCTTTTTGAGAGAAAGACAAAGAAAGAGACAGAGAGAGAGATGATAGGCTCCTTTGAGAGAGACTGAGGGAGAGAAGGAAGAGAGAGATGCTAGGATCCTGTGAACGAGAGAGTGAGAGAGATACATGCTAGGCTCCTTAGAGAGAGAGAGAGGGATTCTAGTCTCCTTTGAGAAAGATAGAGAGATTATAGGCTCCTTTGAGAGAAAGTGGAGAGATAGAGAGACAGAGAGTTGCTATTCCCCTTTGAGAGAGAGAGAGATGCTAGACTTCTTAGAAAGAGACAGAGAAAAAGAGAGAGATGCTAGAATTCTTGGAGAGAGAGAGAGAGATGCTTGGCTCCTTTGAGAGAGAGAGAGGGACAGGGAGAGGGAGAGAGAGATCGTGGGATCCTTTGATAGAAAGCGGAGAGATACAAAGAGAGATGTATGCTATTCTACTTTAAGAGAGAGAGGACAGACAGAGAGGGATCATAGGCTCGATTGAGAGAGAGAGAGAAATATAGATGATATGCTCCTCGGAGAGAGAGTGAAAGAGAGAGAGAGAGAGGGAGAGAGAGGGAGAGAGCTGCGAGGCTCCCTTGAGAGAGAGAGACGGAGACATAAAGATTCTAGGCTCCTATGAGAGAAATAGAGATAGATAGAGAGACAAAGATATGCTGGGCTCCTTTGAGAGAGAGATAGAGTTTCTAAGCATCTTAGAGAGAGACAGAGATAGAGACAGATGCTAGATTCCTTTGAGAGGGAGAGAGATAGATGCTTGTCTCCTTTGAGAGAGACAGCGAGAGAGCTCTGAGGCTCCTTTCTGAGAGAGAGAGAGATACTAGGCTCCCTTGAGAGAGAAAGAGATATGCTAGGCTCCTTTAGAGAAAGACGAGAGCTAGAGAGACAGAGAGATGCTGGGTTCCTTTTAGAGAAAGAGAGACAGTGAGAGAGGGATCAGAGGCTCCTTTGAGAGAGAGAGGGAGAGAGAGAGAATATATGCTCCTAGGTGAGAGAGAGAGAGACGGAGACAGAGATGCTTAGCTCCTTTGAGAAAGAGAGAGATGGTAATCTCCTTTGAGAGAAAGAGAGAGAGAGTTGCTCGGCTACTTTGTCAGAGAGGGAGGGCTGGTAGGCTGCTTTGAGAGAGAGAGTGAGTGATGCTAGGATTCTTAGAGAGAGAAAGAGAGAGATGCTAGAATCCTTTGAATGAGGCAGAGAGATATATTCTAGGATTCTTTGAGAGAGAGAAAGAGACTGAGAGAGACAGAGATAGAGAGAGATGCTAGGCTCATTTGAGACAGAGAGAGGGAGGGATAGTGAGAGATTCCAGGCTCCTTTGAGCGAAAGAGAGATATACAGAGAGATGGAGATGGTAGGCTCCTTCGACGGAGAGAGAGACAGACAGAGAGAGAGAGGGATCCTAGGCCCTTTGAGAGAGAGAGAGAGAGTGAGGGAGAGAATATATTCTCCTTGGAGAGAGAGAGGGAGAGAGAGAGAGAGAGAAAGAGAAAGAGTGAGGGAGAGAGATGTTTGGGTCCTTTTAGAGAGAGAGATATGCTAAGCCTTTTGAGAGAAAGAGAAAGAAATAGACAGAGAGAGAGATGCTAGGTTCCATTGAGAGAGACTGAGGGAGAGAGGAAAGAGAGAGATGCTAGGCGCCTGTGAACGAGATAGTGAGAGAGATACATGCTAGGCTCCTTAGAGAGAGAGAGAGAGAGAGAGAGAGAGAGGCAGAGAGAGAGAGGGAGAGAGAGTTGTTTGGGTCCTTTTAGAGAGAGAGAGATGATAAGCTTTATGAGAAAAAGACAAAGAAAGAGACAGAGAGAGAGATGCTAGTCTCCTTTGAGGGAGACTGAGCGAGAGAGGAAAGAGAGAGATGCTAGGCTCCTGTGAACGAGAGCGTGAGACAGATACATGCTAGGCTCCTTAGAGAGAGGGAGAGAGAGAGAGGGATTCTAGTCTCCTTTGAGAATGAGGGAGAGATTCTAGGCTCCTTTGAGAGAAAGGGGAGACCTAGAGAGACAGAGAGTTGCTATTCCCCTTTGAGAGAGAGAGAGATGCTAGACTTCTTAGAAAGAGACAGAGAAAAAGAGAGAGATGCTAGAATACTTGGAGAGAGAGAGAGATATGCTATGCTCCTTTGAGAGAGAGAGGGAGAGGGAGAGAGCGAGTGAGAGAGAGATGCTGGGATCCTTTGATAGAAAGTGGAGAGATACAAAGAGAGATGTATGCTATTCTACTTTAAGAGAGAGAGGACAGACAGAGAGGGATCATAGGCTCGATTGAGAGAGAGAGAGAGAAATATAGACGATATGCTCCTTGGAGAGAGAGTGAGAGGGAGAGAGAGAGGGAGAGAGAGAGAGAGCTGCGAGGCTCCTTTGAGAGAGAGAGATGGAGAGATAAAGATTGTAGGCTCCTATGAGAGAAATAGAGATAGATAGAGAGACAAAGATATGCTGGGCTCCTTTGAGAGAGAGATAGAGTTTCTAAGCATCTTAGAGAGAGACAGAGATAGAGACAGATGCTAGATTCCTTTGAGAGGGAGAGAGATAGATGCTTGTCTCCTTTGAGAGAGACAGCGAGAGAGCTCTGAGGCTCCTTTCTGAGAGAGAGAGAGATACTAGGCTCCCTTGAGAGAGAAAGAGATATGCTAGGCTCCTTTAGAGAAAGACGAGAGCTAGAGAGACAGAGAGATGCTGGGTTCCTTTTAGAGAAAGAGAGACAGTGAGAGAGGGATCAGAGGCTCCTTTGAGAGAGAGAGGGAGAGAGAGAGAATATATGCTCCTAGGTGAGAGAGAGAGAGATGGAGACAGAGATGCTTAGCTCCTTTGAGAAAGAGAGAGATGGTAATCTCCTTTGAGAGAAAGAGAGAGAGAGTTGCTCGGCTACTTTGTCAGAGAGGGAGGGCTGGTAGGCTGCTTTGAGAGAGAGAGTGAGTGATGCTAGGATTCTTAGAGAGAGAAAGAGAGAGATGCTAGAAACCTTTGAATGAGACAGAGAGATATATTCTAGGATTCTTTGAGAGAGAGAAAGAGACTGAGAGAGACAGAGATAGAGAGAGATGCTAGGCTCATTTGAGACAGAGAGAGGGAGGGATAGTGAGAGATTCCAGGCTCCTTTGAGCGAAAGAGAGATATACAGAGAGATGGAGATGGTAGGCTCCTTCGAAGGAGAGAGAGACAGACAGAGAGAGAGAGGGATCCTAGGCCCTTTGAGAGAGAGAGAGAGAGTGAGGGAGAGAATATATTCTCCTTGGAGAGAGAGAGAGAGAGAAAGAGAAAGAGTGAGGGAGAGAGATGTTTGGGTCCTTTTAGAGAGAGAGATATGCTAAGCCTTTTGAGAGAAAGAGAAAGAAATAGACAGAGAGAGAGATGCTAGGTTCCATTGAGAGAGACTGAGGGAGAGAGGAAAGAGAGAGATGCTAGGCGCCTGTGAACGAGATAGTGAGAGAGATACATGCTAGGCTCCTTAGAGAGAGAGAGAGAGAGAGAGAGAGAGAGAGAGGGGAGAGAGAGTTGTTTGGGTCCTTTTAGAGAGAGAGAGATGATAAGCTTTATGAGAAAAAGACAAAGAAAGAGACAGAGAGAGAGAGATGCTAGTCTCCTTTGAGGGAGACTGAGCGAGAGAGGAAAGAGAGAGATGCTAGGCTCCTGTGAACGAGAGCGTGAGACAGATACATGCTAGGCTCCGTAGAGAGAGGGAGAGAGAGAGAGGGATTCTAGTCTCCTTTGAGAATGAGGGAGAGATTCTAGGCTCCTTTGAGAGAAAGGGGAGACCTAGAGAGACAGAGAGTTGCTATTCCACTTTGAGAGAGAGAGAGATGCTAGAATTCTTGGAGAGAGAGAGAGATGCTATGCTCCTTTGAGAGAGAGAGAGGGAGAGGGAGAGAGCGAGTGAGAGAGAGATGCTGGGATCCTTTGATAGAAAGCGGAGAGATACAAAGAGAGATGTATGCTATTCTACTTTAAGAGAGAGAGGACAGACAGAGAGGGATCATAGGCTCGATTGAGAGAGAGTGAGAGAAATATAGATGATATGCTCCTCGGAGAGAGAGTGAAAGATAGAGAGAGAGGGAGAGAGGGAGAGAGCTGCGAGGCTCCCTTGAGAGAGAGAGACGGAGACATAAAGATTCTAAGCTCGTATGAGAGAAATAGAGATAGATAGAGAGACAAAGATATGCTGGGCTCCTTTGAGAGAGAGATAGAGTTTCTAAGCATCTTAGAGAGAGACAGAGATAGAGACAGATGCTAGATTCCTTTGAGAGGGAGAGAGATAGATGCTTGTCTCCTTTGAGAGAGACAGCGAGAGAGCTCTGAGGCTCCTTTCTGAGAGAGAGAGAGATACTAGGCTCCCTTGAGAGAGAAAGAGATATGCTAGGCTCCTTTAGAGAAAGACGAGAGCTAGAGAGACAGAGAGATGCTGGGTTCCTTTTAGAGAAAGAGAGACAGTGAGAGAGGGATCAGAGGCTCCTTTGAGAGAGAGAGGGAGAGAGAGAGAATATATGCTCCTAGGTGAGAGAGAGAGAGACGGAGACAGAGATGCTTAGCTCCTTTGAGAAAGAGAGAGATGGTAATCTCCTTTGAGAGAAAGAGAGAGAGAGTTGCTCGGCTACTTTGTCAGAGAGGGAGGGCTGGTAGGCTGCTTTGAGAGAGAGAGTGAGTGATGCTAGGATTCTTAGAGAGAGAAAGAGAGAGATGCTAGAATCCTTTGAATGAGACAGAGAGATATATTCTAGGATTCTTTGAGAGAGAGAAAGAGACTGAGAGAGACAGAGATAGAGAGAGATGCTAGGCTCATTTGAGACAGAGAGAGGGAGGGATAGTGAGAGATTCCAGGCTCCTTTGAGCGAAAGAGAGATATACAGAGAGATGGAGATGGTAGGCTCCTTCGACGGAGAGAGAGACAGACAGAGAGAGAGAGGGATCCTAGGCCCTTTGAGAGAGAGAGAGAGAGTGAGGGAGAGAATATATTCTCCTTGGAGAGAGAGAGGGAGAGAGAGAGAGAGAAAGAGAAAGAGTGAGGGAGAGAGATGTTTGGGTCCTTTTAGAGAGAGAGATATGCTAAGCCTTTTGAGAGAAAGAGAAAGAAATAGACAGAGAGAGAGATGCTAGGTTCCATTGAGAGAGACTGAGGGAGAGAGGAAAGAGAGAGATGCTAGGCGCCTGTGAACGAGATAGAGAGAGAGATACATGCTAGGCTCCTTAGAGAGAGAGAGAGAGAGAGAGAGAGAGAGAGAGAGGCAGAGAGAGAGAGGGAGAGAGAGTTGTTTGGGTCCTTTTAGAGAGAGAGAGATGATAAGCTTTATGAGAAAAAGACAAAGAAAGAGACAGAGAGAGAGATGCTAGTCTCCTTTGAGGGAGACTGAGCGAGAGAGGAAAGAGAGAGATGCTAGGCTCCTGTGAACGAGAGCGTGAGACAGATACATGCTAGGCTCCTTAGAGAGAGAGAGAGAGAGAGAGAGTCAGAGAGAGAGGGGGAGAGAGAGTTGTTTGGGTCCTTTTAGAGAGAGAGAGATGATAAGCTTTATGAGAAAAAGACAAAGAAAGAGACAGAGAAAGAGATGCTAGTCTCCTTTGAGGGAGACTGAGCGAGAGAGGAAAGAGAGAGATGCTAGGCTCCTGTGAACGAGAGCGTGAGACAGATACATGCTAGGCTCCTTAGAGAGAGAGAGAGAGAGAGAGAGGGATTCTAGTCTCCTTTGAGAATGAGGGAGAGATTCTAGGCTCCTTTGAGAGAAAGGGGAGACCTAGAGAGACAGAGAGTTGTTATTCCCCTTTGAGAGAGAGAGAGAGATGCTAGACTTCTTAGAAAGAGACAGAGAAAAAGAGAGAGATGCTAGAATACTTGGAGAGAGAGAGAGATATGCTATGCTCCTTTGAGAGAGAGAGGGAGAGGGAGAGAGCGAGTGAGGGAGAGATGCTGGGATCCTTTGATAGAAAGTGGAGAGATACAAAGAGAGATGTATGCTATTCTACTTTAAGAGAGAGAGGACAGAGAGAGAGGGATCATAGGCTCGATTGAGAGAGAGAGAGAGAAATATAGACGATATGCTCCTTGGAGAGAGAGTGAGAGGGAGAGAGAGAGGGAGAGAGAGAGAGAGCTGCGAGGCTCCTTTGAGAGAGAGAGATGGAGAGATAAAGATTGTAGGCTCCTATGAGAGAAATAGAGATAGATAGACAGAGATATGCTGGGCTCCTTTGAGTGAGAGAGAGAGTTTCTAAGCTTCTTAGAGAGCGACAGAGAAAGAGAGAGATGCTAGATTCCTTTGAGAGAGAGAGAGAGAGAGATGGATGCTTGTCTCCTTTGACAGAGACAGAGGGAGAGAGCTCTGAGGCTCATTTCTGAGAGAGAGAGATACTAGGCTCCTTTGGGAGCGAAAGAGATATGCTAGGCTCCTTTGAGAGAAAGAGGAGAGCTAGAGAGACAGAGAGATGCTGGGTTCCTTTTAGAGAAAGAGAGACAGTGAGAGAGGGATCAGAGGCTCCTTTGAGAGAGAGAGATGGAGAGAGAGAACATATGCTCCTAGATGAGAGAGAGAGAGATAGAGAGAGATGCTTAGCTCCTTTGAGAAAGAGAGAGACGGTAATCTCCTTTGTGAGATAGAGAGAGATAAATGCTAGGCCACTTTGTCAGCGAGGGCGGGATGGTAGGCTCTGTGAGAGAGAGAGTGAGTGATGCTTGGATTCGTAGAGAGAGAAAGGGAGAGATGCTGGAATCCTTTGATTGAGACAGAGAGATATATTGTAGGATTCTTTCAGGGAGAGGAAGAGACTAAGAGAGACAGAGATAGAGAGAGATGCTAGGCTCAACTGAGACAGAGAGAGGGAGGGAGAGGAAGAGATTCTAGGCTCCTTTGGGCGAAAGAGAGATGTACAGATACAAGGAGATGCTAGGCTCCGTTGACAGAGAGAGAGACAGACAGAGAGACAGAGGGATCCTAGGCCCTTTGAGATAGAGAGAGAGAGTGAGGGAGAAATATATTCTCTTTGGAGAGAGAGAGGGAGAGAGAGAGAGAGAGAGAGAGAGAGAGAGAGAGAGAGAGAGAGAGAGAGAGAAAGAGAGAGAGGGAGAGAGATGTTTGGGTCTATTTAGAGAGAGAGATATGCGAAGCTTTTTGAGAGAAAGACAAAGAAAGAGACAGAGAGAGAGATGATAGGCTCCTTTGAGAGAGACTGAGGGAGAGAAGGAAGAGAGAGATGCTAGGATCCTGTGAACGAGAGAGTGAGAGAGATACATGCTAGGCTCCTTAGAGAGAGAGAGAGGGATTCTAGTCTCCTTTGAGAAAGATAGAGAGATTATAGGCTCCTTTGAGAGAAAGTGGAGAGATAGAGAGACAGAGAGTTGCTATTCCCCTTTGAGAGAGAGAGAGATGCTAGACTTCTTAGAAAGAGACAGAGAAAAAGAGAGAGATGCTAGAATTCTTGGAGAGAGAGAGAGAGATGCTTGGCTCCTTTGAGAGAGAGAGAGGACAGGGAGAGGGAGAGAGAGATCGTGGGATCCTTTGATAGAAAGCGGAGAGATACAAAGAGAGATGTATGCTATTCTACTTTAAGAGAGAGAGGACAGACAGAGAGGGATCATAGGCTCGATTGAGAGAGAGAGAGAAATATAGATGATATGCTCCTCGGAGAGAGAGTGAAAGAGAGAGAGAGAGAGGGAGAGAGAGGGAGAGAGCTGCGAGGCTCCCTTGAGAGAGAGAGACGGAGACATAAAGATTCTAGGCTCCTATGAGAGAAATAGAGATAGATAGAGAGACAAAGATATGCTGGCTCCTTTGAGAGAGAGATAGAGTTTCTAAGCATCTTAGAGAGAGACAGAGATAGAGACAGATGCTAGATTCCTTTGAGAGGGAGAGAGATAGATGCTTGTCTCCTTTGAGAGAGACAGCGAGAGAGCTCTGAGGCTCCTTTCTGAGAGAGAGAGAGATACTAGGCTCCCTTGAGAGAGAAAGAGATATGCTAGGCTCCTTTAGAGAAAGACGAGAGCTAGAGAGACAGAGAGATGCTGGGTTCCTTTTAGAGAAAGAGAGACAGTGAGAGAGGGATCAGAGGCTCCTTTGAGAGAGAGAGGGAGAGAGAGAGAATATATGCTCCTAGGTGAGAGAGAGAGAGACGGAGACAGAGATGCTTAGCTCCTTTGAGAAAGAGAGAGATGGTAATCTCCTTTGAGAGAAAGAGAGAGAGAGTTGCTCGGCTACTTTGTCAGAGAGGGAGGGCTGGTAGGCTGCTTTGAGAGAGAGAGTGAGTGATGCTAGGATTCTTAGAGAGAGAAAGAGAGAGATGCTAGAATCCTTTGAATGAGACAGAGAGATATATTCTAGGATTCTTTGAGAGAGAGAAAGAGACTGAGAGAGACAGAGATAGAGAGAGATGCTAGGCTCATTTGAGACAGAGAGAGGGAGGGATAGTGAGAGATTCCAGGCTCCTTTGAGCGAAAGAGAGATATACAGAGAGATGGAGATGGTAGGCTCCTTCGACGGAGAGAGAGACAGACAGAGAGAGAGAGGGATCCTAGGCCCTTTGAGAGAGAGAGAGAGAGTGAGGGAGAGAATATATTCTCCTTGGAGAGAGAGAGGGAGAGAGAGAGAGAGAAAGAGAAAGAGTGAGGGAGAGAGATGTTTGGGTCCTTTTAGAGAGAGAGATATGCTAAGCCTTTTGAGAGAAAGAGAAAGAAATAGACAGAGAGAGAGATGCTAGGTTCCATTGAGAGAGACTGAGGGAGAGAGGAAAGAGAGAGATGCTAGGCGCCTGTGAACGAGATAGAGAGAGAGATACATGCTAGGCTCCTTAGAGAGAGAGAGAGAGAGAGAGAGAGAGAGAGAGAGGCAGAGAGAGAGAGGGAGAGAGAGTTGTTTGGGTCCTTTTAGAGAGAGAGAGATGATAAGCTTTATGAGAAAAAGACAAAGAAAGAGACAGAGAGAGAGATGCTAGTCTCCCTTTGAGGGAGACTGAGCGAGAGAGGAAAGAGAGAGATGCTAGGCTCCTGTGAACGAGAGCGTGAGACAGATACATGCTAGGCTCCTTAGAGAGAGAGAGAGAGAGAGAGAGTCAGAGAGAGAGGGGGAGAGAGAGTTGTTTGGGTCCTTTTAGAGAGAGAGAGATGATAAGCTTTATGAGAAAAAGACAAAGAAAGAGACAGAGAAAGAGATGCTAGTCTCCTTTGAGGGGAGACTGAGCGAGAGAGGAAAGAGAGAGATGCTAGGCTCCTGTGAACGAGAGCGTGAGACAGATACATGCTAGGCTCCTTAGAGAGAGAGGAGAGAGAGAGAGAGGGATTCTAGTCTCCTTTGAGAATGAGGGAGAGATTCTAGGCTCCTTTGAGAGAAAGGGGAGACCTAGAGAGACAGAGAGTTGTTATTCCCCTTTGAGAGAGAGAGAGAGATGCTAGACTTCTTAGAAAGAGACAGAGAAAAAGAGAGAGATGCTAGAATACTTGGAGAGAGAGAGAGATATGCTATGCTCCTTTGAGAGAGAGAGGGAGAGGGAGAGAGCGAGTGAGGGAGAGATGCTGGGATCCTTTGATAGAAAGTGGAGAGATACAAAGAGAGATGTATGCTATTCTACTTTAAGAGAGAGAGGACAGAGAGAGAGGGATCATAGGCTCGATTGAGAGAGAGAGAGAGAAATATAGACGATATGCTCCTTGGAGAGAGAGTGAGAGGGAGAGAGAGAGGGAGAGAGAGAGAGAGCTGCGAGGCTCCTTTGAGAGAGAGAGATGGAGAGATAAAGATTGTAGGCTCCTATGAGAGAAATAGAGATAGATAGACAGAGATATGCTGGGCTCCTTTGAGTGAGAGAGAGAGTTTCTAAGCTTCTTAGAGAGCGACAGAGAAAGAGAGAGATGCTAGATTCCTTTGAGAGAGAGAGAGAGAGAGATGGATGCTTGTCTCCTTTGACAGAGACAGAGGGAGAGAGCTCTGAGGCTCATTTCTGAGAGAGAGAGATACTAGGCTCCTTGGGAGCGAAAGAGATATGCTAGGCTCCTTTGAGAGAAAGAGGAGAGCTAGAGAGACAGAGAGATGCTGGGTTTCCTTTTAGAGAAAGAGAGACAGTGAGAGAGGGATCAGAGGCTCCTTTGAGAGAGAGAGATGGAGAGAGAGAACATATGCTCCTAGATGAGAGAGAGAGAGATAGAGAGAGATGCTTAGCTCCTTTGAGAAAGAGAGAGACGGTAATCTCCTTTGTGAGATAGAGAGAGATAAATGCTAGGCCACTTTGTCAGCGAGGGCGGGATGGTAGGCTCTGTGAGAGAGAGAGTGAGTGATGCTTGGATTCGTAGAGAGAGAAAGGGAGAGATGCTGGAATCCTTTGATTGAGACAGAGAGATATATTGTAGGATTCTTTCAGGGAGAGGAAGAGGAGAGGAAGAGACTAAGAGAGACAGAGATAGAGAGAGATGCTAGGCTCAACTGAGACAGAGAGAGGGAGGGAGAGGAAGAGATTCTAGGCTCCTTTGGGCGAAAGAGAGATGTACAGATACAAGGAGATGCTAGGCTCCGTTGACAGAGAGAGAGGACAGACAGAGAGACAGAGGGATCCTAGGCCCTTTGAGATAGAGAGAGAGAGTGAGGGAGAAATATATTCTCTTTGGAGAGAGAGAGGGAGAGAGAGAGAGAGAGAGAGAGAGAGAGAGAGAGAGAGAGAGAGAGAGAAAGAGAGAGAGGGAGAGAGATGTTTGGGTCTATTTAGAGAGAGAGATATGCGAAGCTTTTTGAGAGAAAGACAAAGAAAGAGACAGAGAGAGAGATGATAGGCTCCTTTGAGAGAGACTGAGGGAGAGAAGGAAGAGAGAGATGCTAGGATCCTGTGAACGAGAGAGGTGAGAGAGATACATGCCTAGGCTCCTTAGAGAGAGAGAGAGGGATTCTAGTCTCCTTTGAGAAAGATAGAGAGATTATAGGCTCCTTTGAGAGAAAGTGGAGAGATAGAGAGGACAGAGAGTTGCTATTCCCCTTTGAGAGAGAGAGAGATGCTAGACTTCTTAGAAAGAGACAGAGAAAAAGAGAGAGATGCTAGAATTCTTGGAGAGAGAGAGAGAGATGCTTGGCTCCTTTGAGAGAGAGAGAGGGACAGGGAGAGGGAGAGAGAGAGATCGTGGGATCCTTTGATAGAAAGCGGAGAGATACAAAGAGAGATGTATGCTATTCTACTTTAAGAGAGAGAGGACAGACAGAGAGGGATCATAGGCTCGATTGAGAGAGAGAGAGAAATATAGATGATATGCTCCTCGGAGAGAGAGTGAAAGAGTGAGAGAGAGAGTGGAGAGAGAGGGAGAGAGCTGCGAGGCTCCCTTGAGAGAGAGAGACGGAGACATAAAGATTCTAGGCTCCTATGAGAGAAATAGAGATAGATAGAGAGACAAAGATATGCTGGGCTCCTTTGAGAGAGAGATAGAGTTTCTAAGCATCTTAGAGAGAGACAGAGATAGAGACAGATGCTAGATTCCTTTGAGAGGGAGAGAGATAGATGCTTGTCTCCTTTGAGAGAGACAGCGAGAGAGCTCTGAGGCTCCTTTCTGAGAGAGAGAGAGATACTAGGCTCCCTTGAGAGAGAAAGAGATATGCTAGGCTCCTTTAGAGAAAGACGAGAGCTTCCTTTTAGAGAAAGAGAGACAGTGAGAGAGGGATCAGAGGCTCCTTTGAGAGAGAGAGGGAGAGAGAGAGAATATATGCTCCTAGGTGAGAGAGAGAGAGACGGAGACAGAGATGCTTAGCTCCTTTGAGAAAGAGAGAGATGGTAATCTCCTTTGAGAGAAAGAGAGAGAGAGTTGCTCGGCTACTTTGTCAGAGAGGGAGGGCTGGTAGGCTGCTTTGAGAGAGAGAGTGAGTGATGCTAGGATTCTTAGAGAGAGAAAGAGAGAGATGCTAGAATCCTTTGAATGAGGCAGAGAGATATATTCTAGGATTCTTTGAGAGAGAGAAAGAGACTGAGAGAGACAGAGATAGAGAGAGATGCTAGGCTCATTTGAGACAGAGAGAGGGAGGGATAGTGAGAGATTCCAGGCTCCTTTGAGCGAAAGAGAGATATACAGAGAGATGGAGATGGTAGGCTCCTTCGACGGAGAGAGAGACAGACAGAGAGAGAGAGGGATCCTAGGCCCTTTGAGAGAGAGAGAGAGAGTGAGGGAGAGAATATATTCTCCTTGGAGAGAGAGAGGGAGAGAGAGAGAGAGAGAGAAAGAGAAAGAGTGAGGGAGAGAGAGATGTTTGGGTCCTTTTAGAGAGAGAGATATGCTAAGCCTTTTGAGAGAAAGAGAAAGAAATAGACAGAGAGAGAGATGCTAGGTTCCATTGAGAGAGACTGAGGGAGAGAGGAAAGAGAGAGATGCTAGGCGCCTGTGAACGAGATAGTGAGAGAGATACATGCTAGGCTCCTTAGAGAGAGAGAGAGAGAGAGAGAGAGAGAGAGGCAGAGAGAGGAGAGGGAGAGAGAGTTGTTTGGGTCCTTTTAGAGAGAGAGAGATGATAAGCTTTATGAGAAAAAGACAAAGAAAGAGACAGAGAGAGAGATGCTAGTCTCCTTTGAGGGAGACTGAGCGAGAGAGGAAAGAGAGAGATGCTAGGCTCCTGTGAACGAGAGCGTGAGACAGATACATGCTAGGCTCCTTAGAGAGAGGGAGAGAGAGAGAGGGATTCTAGTCTCCTTTGAGAATGAGGGAGAGATTCTAGGCTCCTTTGAGAGAAAGGGGAGACCTAGAGAGACAGAGAGTTGCTATTCCCCTTTGAGAGAGAGAGAGATGCTAGACTTCTTAGAAAGAGACAGAGAAAAAGAGAGAGATGCTAGAATACTTGGAGAGAGAGAGAGATATGCTATGCTCCTTTGAGAGAGAGAGGGAGAGGGAGAGAGCGAGTGAGAGAGAGATGCTGGGATCCTTTGATAGAAAGTGGAGAGATACAAAGAGAGATGTATGCTATTCTACTTTAAGAGAGAGAGGACAGACAGAGAGGGATCATAGGCTCGATTGAGAGAGAGAGAGAGAAATATAGACGATATGCTCCTTGGAGAGAGAGTGAGAGGGAGAGAGAGAGGGAGAGAGAGAGAGAGCTGCGAGGCTCCTTTGAGAGAGAGAGATGGAGAGATAAAGATTGTAGGCTCCTATGAGAGAAATAGAGATAGATAGAGAGACAAAGATATGCTGGGCTCCTTTGAGAGAGAGATAGAGTTTCTAAGCATCTTAGAGAGAGACAGAGATAGAGACAGATGCTAGATTCCTTTGAGAGGGAGAGAGATAGATGCTTGTCTCCTTTGAGAGAGACAGCGAGAGAGCTCTGAGGCTCCTTTCTGAGAGAGAGAGAGATACTAGGCTCCCTTGAGAGAGAAAGAGATATGCTAGGCTCCTTTAGAGAAAGACGAGAGCTAGAGAGACAGAGAGATGCTGGGTTCCTTTTAGAGAAAGAGAGACAGTGAGAGAGGGATCAGAGGCTCCTTTGAGAGAGAGAGGGAGAGAGAGAGAATATATGCTCCTAGGTGAGAGAGAGAGAGATGGAGACAGAGATGCTTAGCTCCTTTGAGAAAGAGAGAGATGGTAATCTCCTTTGAGAGAAAGAGAGAGAGAGTTGCTCGGCTACTTTGTCAGAGAGGGAGGGCTGGTAGGCTGCTTTGAGAGAGAGAGTGAGTGATGCTAGGATTCTTAGAGAGAGAAAGAGAGAGATGCTAGAAACCTTTGAATGAGACAGAGAGATATATTCTAGGATTCTTTGAGAGAGAGAAAGAGACTGAGAGAGACAGAGATAGAGAGAGATGCTAGGCTCATTTGAGACAGAGAGAGGGAGGGATAGTGAGAGATTCCAGGCTCCTTTGAGCGAAAGAGAGATATACAGAGAGATGGAGATGGTAGGCTCCTTCGAAGGAGAGAGAGACAGACAGAGAGAGAGAGGGATCCTAGGCCCTTTGAGAGAGAGAGAGAGAGTGAGGAAGAGAATATATTCTCCTTGGAGAGAGAGAGAGAGAGAAAGAGAAAGAGTGAGGGAGAGAGATGTTTGGGTCCTTTTAGAGAGAGAGATATGCTAAGCCTTTTGAGAGAAAGAGAAAGAAATAGACAGAGAGAGAGATGCTAGGTTCCATTGAGAGAGACTGAGGGAGAGAGGAAAGAGAGAGATGCTAGGCGCCTGTGAACGAGATAGTGAGAGAGATACATGCTAGGCTCCTTAGAGAGAGAGAGAGAGAGAGAGAGAGAGAGAGAGGGAGAGAGAGTTGTTTGGGTCCTTTTAGAGAGAGAGAGATGATAAGCTTTATGAGAAAAAGACAAAGAAAGAGACAGAGAGAGAGATGCTAGTCTCCTTTGAGGGAGACTGAGCGAGAGAGGAAAGAGAGAGATGCTAGGCTCCTGTGAACGAGAGCGTGAGACAGATACATGCTAGGCTCCGTAGAGAGAGGGAGAGAGAGAGAGGGATTCTAGTCTCCTTTGAGAATGAGGGAGAGATTCTAGGCTCCTTTGAGAGAAAGGGGAGACCTAGAGAGACAGAGAGTTGCTATTCCACTTTGAGAGAGAGAGAGATGCTAGAATTCTTGGAGAGAGAGAGAGATGCTATGCTCCTTTGAGAGAGAGAGAGGGAGAGGGAGAGAGCGAGTGAGAGAGAGATGCTGGGATCCTTTGATAGAAAGCGGAGAGATACAAAGAGAGATGTATGCTATTCTACTTTAAGAGAGAGAGGACAGACAGAGAGGGATCATAGGCTCGATTGAGAGAGAGTGAGAGAAATATAGATGATATGCTCCTCGGAGAGAGAGTGAAAGATAGAGAGAGAGGGAGAGAGGGAGAGAGCTGCGAGGCTCCCTTGAGAGAGAGAGACGGAGACATAAAGATTCTAAGCTCCTATGAGAGAAATAGAGATAGATAGAGAGACAAAGATATGCTGGGCTCCTTTGAGAGAGAGATAGAGTTTCTAAGCATCTTAGAGAGAGACAGAGATAGAGACAGATGCTAGATTCCTTTGAGAGGGAGAGAGATAGATGCTTGTCTCCTTTGAGAGAGACAGCGAGAGAGCTCTGAGGCTCCTTTCTGAGAGAGAGAGAGATACTAGGCTCCCTTGAGAGAGAAAGAGATATGCTAGGCTCCTTTAGAGAAAGACGAGAGCTAGAGAGACAGAGAGATGCTGGGTTCCTTTTAGAGAAAGAGAGACAGTGAGAGAGGGATCAGAGGCTCCTTTGAGAGAGAGAGGGAGAGAGAGAGAATATATGCTCCTAGGTGAGAGAGAGAGAGACGGAGACAGAGATGCTTAGCTCCTTTGAGAAAGAGAGAGATGGTAATCTCCTTTGAGAGAAAGAGAGAGAGAGTTGCTCGGCTACTTTGTCAGAGAGGGAGGGCTGGTAGGCTGCTTTGAGAGAGAGAGTGAGTGATGCTAGGATTCTTAGAGAGAGAAAGAGAGAGATGCTAGAATCCTTTGAATGAGACAGAGAGATATATTCTAGGATTCTTTGAGAGAGAGAAAGAGACTGAGAGAGACAGAGATAGAGAGAGATGCTAGGCTCATTTGAGACAGAGAGAGGGAGGGATAGTGAGAGATTCCAGGCTCCTTTGAGCGAAAGAGAGATATACAGAGAGATGGAGATGGTAGGCTCCTTCGACGGAGAGAGAGACAGACAGAGAGAGAGAGGGATCCTAGGCCCTTTGAGAGAGAGAGAGAGAGTGAGGGAGAGAATATATTCTCCTTGGAGAGAGAGAGGGAGAGAGAGAGAGAGAAAGAGAAAGAGTGAGGGAGAGAGATGTTTGGGTCCTTTTAGAGAGAGAGATATGCTAAGCCTTTTGAGAGAAAGAGAAAGAAATAGACAGAGAGAGAGATGCTAGGTTCCATTGAGAGAGACTGAGGGAGAGAGGAAAGAGAGAGATGCTAGGCGCCTGTGAACGAGATAGTGAGATACATGCTAGGCTCCTTAGAGAGAGAGAGAGAGAGAGAGAGAGGCAGAGAGAGAGAGAGAGAGAGAGTTGTTTGGGTCCTTTTAGAGAGAGAGAGATGATAAGCTTTATGAGAAAAAGAAAAAGAAAGAGACAGAGAGAGAGATGCTAGTCTCCTTTGAGGGAGACTGAGCGAGAGAGGAAAGAGAGAGATGCTAGGCTCCTGTGAACGAGAGCGTGAGACAGATACATGCTAGGCTCCTTAGAGAGAGAGAGAGAGAGAGAGAGAGGCAGAGAGAGAGGGGGAGAGAGAGTTGTTTGGGTCCTTTTAGAGAGAGAGAGATGATAAGCTTTATGAGAAAAAGACAAAGAAAGAGACAGAGAAAGAGATGCTAGTCTCCTTTGAGGGAGACTGAGCGAGAGAGGAAAGAGAGAGATGCTAGGCTCCTGTGAACGAGAGCGTGAGACAGATACATGCTAGGCTCCTTAGAGAGAGAGAGAGAGAGAGAGAGAGGGATTCTAGTCTCCTTTGAGAATGAGGGAGAGATTCTAGGCTCCTTTGAGAGAAAGGGGAGACCTAGAGAGACAGAGAGTTGCTATTCCCCTTTGAGAGAGAGAGAGATGCTAGACTTCTTAGAAAGAGACAGAGAAAAAGAGAGAGATGCTAGAATACTTGGAGAGAGAGAGAGATATGCTATGCTCCTTTGAGAGAGAGAGGGAGAGGGAGAGAGCGAGTGAGGGAGAGATGCTGGGATCCTTTGATAGAAAGTGGAGAGATACAAAGAGAGATGTATGCTATTCTACTTTAAGAGAGAGAGGACAGAGAGAGAGGGATCATAGGCTCGATTGAGAGAGAGAGAGAGAAATATAGACGATATGCTCCTTGGAGAGAGAGTGAGAGGGAGAGAGAGAGGGAGAGAGAGAGAGAGCTGCGAGGCTCCTTTGAGAGAGAGAGATGGAGAGATAAAGATTGTAGGCTCCTATGAGAGAAATAGAGATAGATAGACAGAGATATGCTGGGCTCCTTTGAGTGAGAGAGAGAGTTTCTAAGCTTCTTAGAGAGCGACAGAGAAAGAGAGAGATGCTAGATTCCTTTGAGAGAGAGAGAGAGAGAGATGGATGCTTGTCTCCTTTGACAGAGACAGAGGGAGAGAGCTCTGAGGCTCATTTCTGAGAGAGAGAGATACTAGGCTCCTTTGGGAGCGAAAGAGATATGCTAGGCTCCTTTGAGAGAAAGAGGAGAGCTAGAGAGACAGAGAGATGCTGGGTTCCTTTTAGAGAAAGAGAGACAGTGAGAGAGGGATCAGAGGCTCCTTTGAGAGAGAGAGATGGAGAGAGAGAATATATGCTCCTAGATGAGAGAGAGAGAGATAGAGAGAGATGCTTAGCTCCTTTGAGAAAGAGAGAGACGGTAATCTTTGTGAGATAGAGAGAGATAAATGCTAGGCCACTTTGTCAGCGAGGGCGGGATGGTAGGCTCTGTGAGAGAGAGAGTGAGTGATGCTTGGATTCGTAGAGAGAGAAAGGGAGAGATGCTGGAATCCTTTGATTGAGACAGAGAGATATATTGTAGGATTCTTTCAGGGAGAGGAAGAGACTAAGAGAGACAGAGATAGAGAGAGATGCTAGGCTCAACTGAGACAGAGAGAGGGAGGGAGAGGAAGAGATTCTAGGCTCCTTTGGGCGAAAGAGAGATGTACAGATACAAGGAGATGCTAGGCTCCGTTGACAGAGAGAGAGACAGACAGAGAGACAGAGGGATCCTAGGCCTTTTGAGATAGAGAGAGAGAGTGAGGGAGAAATATATTCTCTTTGGAGAGAGAGAGGGAGAGAGAGAGAGAGAGAGAGAGAGAGAGAGAGAGAGAGAGAGAGAAAGAGAGAGAGGGAGAGAGATGTTTGGGTCCATTTAGAGAGAGAGATATGCGAAGCTTTTTGAGAGAAAGACAAAGAAAGAGACAGAGAGAGAGATGATAGGCTCCTTTGAGAGAGACTGAGGGAGAGAAGGAAGAGAGAGATGCTAGGATCCTGTGAACGAGAGAGTGAGAGAGATACATGCTAGGCTCCTTAGAGAGAGAGAGAGGGATTCTAGTCTCCTTTGAGAAAGATAGAGAGATTATAGGCTCCTTTGAGAGAAAGTGGAGAGATAGAGAGACAGAGAGTTGCTATTCCCCTTTGAGAGAGAGAGAGATGCTAGACTTCTTAGAAAGAGACAGAGAAAAAGAGAGAGATGCTAGAATTCTTGGAGAGAGAGAGAGAGATGCTTGGCTCCTTTGAGAGAGAGAGAGGGACAGGGAGAGGGAGAGAGAGATCGTGGGATCCTTTGATAGAAAGCGGAGAGATACAAAGAGAGATGTATGCTATTCTACTTTAAGAGAGAGAGGACAGACAGAGAGGGATCATAGGCTCGATTGAGAGAGAGAGAGAAATATAGATGATATGCTCCTCGGAGAGAGAGTGAAAGAGAGAGAGAGAGAGGGAGAGAGAGGGAGAGAGCTGCGAGGCTCCCTTGAGAGAGAGAGACGGAGACATAAAGATTCTAGGCTCCTATGAGAGAAATAGAGATAGATAGAGAGACAAAGATATGCTGGGCTCCTTTGAGAGAGAGATAGAGTTTCTAAGCATCTTAGAGAGAGACAGAGATAGAGACAGATGCTAGATTCCTTTGAGAGGGAGAGAGATAGATGCTTGTCTCCTTTGAGAGAGACAGCGAGAGAGCTCTGAGGCTCCTTTCTGAGAGAGAGAGAGATACTAGGCTCCCTTGAGAGAGAAAGAGATATGCTAGGCTCCTTTAGAGAAAGACGAGAGCTAGAGAGACAGAGAGATGCTGGGTTCCTTTTAGAGAAAGAGAGACAGTGAGAGAGGGATCAGAGGCTCCTTTGAGAGAGAGAGGGAGAGAGAGAGAATATATGCTCCTAGGTGAGAGAGAGAGAGACGGAGACAGAGATGCTTAGCTCCTTTGAGAAAGAGAGAGATGGTAATCTCCTTTGAGAGAAAGAGAGAGAGAGTTGCTCGGCTACTTTGTCAGAGAGGGAGGGCTGGTAGGCTGCTTTGAGAGAGAGAGTGAGTGATGCTAGGATTCTTAGAGAGAGAAAGAGAGAGATGCTAGAATCCTTTGAATGAGGCAGAGAGATATATTCTAGGATTCTTTGAGAGAGAGAAAGAGACTGAGAGAGACAGAGATAGAGAGAGATGCTAGGCTCATTTGAGACAGAGAGAGGGAGGGATAGTGAGAGATTCCAGGCTCCTTTGAGCGAAAGAGAGATATACAGAGAGATGGAGATGGTAGGCTCCTTCGACGGAGAGAGAGACAGACAGAGAGAGAGAGGGATCCTAGGCCCTTTGAGAGAGAGAGAGAGAGTGAGGGAGAGAACATATTCTCCTTGGAGAGAGAGAGGGAGAGAGAGAGAGAGAGAAAGAGAAAGAGTGAGGGAGAGAGATGTTTGGGTCCTTTTAGAGAGAGAGATATGCTAAGCCTTTTGAGAGAAAGAGAAAGAAATAGACAGAGAGAGAGATGCTAGGTTCCATTGAGAGAGACTGAGGGAGAGAGGAAAGAGAGAGATGCTAGGCGCCTGTGAACGAGATAGTGAGAGAGATACATGCTAGGCTCCTTAGAGAGAGAGAGAGAGAGAGAGAGAGAGAGAGAGAGAGGCAGAGAGAGGGAGAGAGAGTTGTTTGGGTCCTTTTAGAAAGAGAGAGATGATAAGCTTTATGAGAAAAAGACAAAGAAAGAGACAGAGAGAGAGATGCTAGTCTCCTTTGAGGGAGACTGAGCGAGAGAGGAAAGAGAGAGATGCTAGGCTCCTGTGAACGAGAGCGTGAGACAGATACATGCTAGGCTCCTTAGAGAGAGGGAGAGAGAGAGAGGGATTCTAGTCTCCTTTGAGAATGAGGGAGAGATTCTAGGCTCCTTTGAGAGAAAGGGGAGACCTAGAGAGACAGAGAGTTGCTATTCCCCTTTGAGAGAGAGAGAGATGCTAGACTTCTTAGAAAGAGACAGAGAAAAAGAGAGAGATGCTAGAATACTTGGAGAGAGAGAGATATGCTATGCTCCTTTGAGAGAGAGAGGGAGAGGGAGAGAGCGAGTGTGAGAGAGATGCTGGGATCCTTTGATAGAAAGTGGAGAGATACAAAGAGAGATGTATGCTATTCTACTTTAAGAGAGAGAGGACAGAGAGAGAGGGATCATAGGCTCGATTGAGAGAGAGAGAGAGAAATATAGACGATATGCTCCTTGGAGAGAGAGTGAGAGGGAGAGAGAGAGGGAGAGAGAGAGAGAGCTGCGAGGCTCCTTTGAGAGAGAGAGATGGAGAGATAAAGATTGTAGGCTCCTATGAGAGAAATAGAGATAGATAGAGAGACAAAGATATGCTGGGCTCCTTTGAGAGAGAGATAGAGTTTCTAAGCATCTTAGAGAGAGACAGAGATAGAGACAGATGCTAGATTCCTTTGAGAGGGAGAGAGATAGATGCTTGTCTCCTTTGAGAGAGACAGCGAGAGAGCTCTGAGGCTCCTTTCTGAGAGAGAGAGAGATACTAGGCTCCCTTGAGAGAGAAAGAGATATGCTAGGCTCCTTTAGAGAAAGACGAGAGCTAGAGAGACAGAGAGATGCTGGGTTCCTTTTAGAGAAAGAGAGACAGTGAGAGAGGGATCAGAGGCTCCTTTGAGAGAGAGAGGGAGAGAGAGAGAATATATGCTCCTAGGTGAGAGAGAGAGAGACGGAGACAGAGATGCTTAGCTCCTTTGAGAAAGAGAGAGATGGTAATCTCCTTTGAGAGAAAGAGAGAGAGAGTTGCTCGGCTACTTTGTCAGAGAGGGAGGGCTGGTAGGCTGCTTTGAGAGAGAGAGTGAGTGATGCTAGGATTCTTAGAGAGAGAAAGAGAGAGATGCTAGAATCCTTTGAATGAGACAGAGAGATATATTCTAGGATTCTTTGAGAGAGAGAAAGAGACTGAGAGAGACAGAGATAGGGAGAGATGCTAGGCTCATTTGAGACAGAGAGAGGGAGGGATAGTGAGAGATTCCAGGCTCCTTTGAGCGAAAGAGAGATATACAGAGAGATGGAGATGGTAGGCTCCTTCGACGGAGAGAGAGACAGACAGAGAGAGAGAGGGATCCTAGGCCCTTTGAGAGAGAGAGAGAGAGTGAGGGAGAGAATATATTCTCCTTGGAGAGAGAGAGGGAGAGAGAGAGAGAGAAAGAGAAAGAGTGAGGGAGAGAGATGTTTGGGTCCTTTTAGAGAGAGAGATATGCTAAGCCTTTTGAGAGAAAGAGAAAGAAATAGACAGAGAGAGAGATGCTAGGTTCCATTGAGAGAGACTGAGGGAGAGAGGAAAGAGAGAGATGCTAGGCGCCTGTGAACGAGATAGTGAGAGAGATACATGCTAGGCTCCTTAGAGAGAGAGAGAGAGAGAGAGAGAGAGAGAGAGAGAGGGAGAGAGAGTTGTTTGGGTCCTTTTAGAGAGAGAGAGATGATAAGCTTTATGAGAAAAAGACAAAGAAAGAGACAGAGAGAGAGATGCTAGTCTCCTTTGAGGGAGACTGAGCGAGAGAGGAAAGAGAGAGATGCTAGGCTCCTGTGAACGAGAGCGTGAGACAGATACATGCTAGGCTCCTTAGAGAGAGGGAGAGAGAGAGAGGGATTCTAGTCTCCTTTGAGAATGAGGGAGAGATTCTAGGCTCCTTTGAGAGAAAGGGGAGACCTAGAGAGACAGAGAGTTGCTATTCCCCTTTGAGAGAGAGAGAGATGCTAGACTTCTTAGAAAGAGACAGAGAAAAAGAGAGAGATGCTAGAATACTTGGAGAGAGAGAGATATGCTATGCTCCTTTGAGAGAGAGAGGGAGAGGGAGAGAGCGAGTGAGAGAGAGATGCTGGGATCCTTTGATAGAAAGTGGAGAGATACAAAGAGAGATGTATGCTATTCTACTTTAAGAGAGAGAGGACAGAGAGAGAGGGATCATAGGCTCGATTGAGAGAGAGAGAGAGAAATATAGACGATATGCTCCTTGGAGAGAGAGTGAGAGGGAGAGAGAGAGGGAGAGAGAGAGAGAGCTGCGAGGCTCCTTTGAGAGAGAGAGATGGAGAGATAAAGATTGTAGGCTCCTATGAGAGAAATAGAGATAGATAGAGAGACAAAGATATGCTGGGCTCCTTTGAGAGAGAGATAGAGTTTCTAAGCATCTTAGAGAGAGACAGAGATAGAGACAGATGCTAGATTCCTTTGAGAGGGAGAGAGATAGATGCTTGTCTCCTTTGAGAGAGACAGCGAGAGAGCTCTGAGGCTCCTTTCTGAGACAGAGAGAGATACTAGGCTCCCTTGAGAGAGAAAGAGATATGCTAGGCTCCTTTAGAGAAAGACGAGAGCTAGAGAGACAGAGAGATGCTGGGTTCCTTTTAGAGAAAGAGAGACAGTGAGAGAGGGATCAGAGGCTCCTTTGAGAGAGAGAGGGAGAGAGAGAGAATATATGCTCCTAGGTGAGAGAGAGAGAGACGGAGACAGAGATGCTTAGCTCCTTTGAGAAAGAGAGAGATGGTAATCTCCTTTGAGAGAAAGAGAGAGAGAGTTGCTCGGCTACTTTGTCAGAGAGGGAGGGCTGGTAGGCTGCTTTGAGAGAGAGAGTGAGTGATGCTAGGATTCTTAGAGAGAGAAAGAGAGAGATGCTAGAATCCTTTGAATGAGACAGAGAGTTATATTCTAGGATTCTTTGAGAGAGAGAAAGAGACTGAGAGAGACAGAGATAGAGAGAGATGCTAGGCTCATTTGAGACAGAGAGAGGGAGGGATAGTGAGAGATTCCAGGCTCCTTTGAGCGAAAGAGAGATATACAGAGAGATGGAGATGGTAGGCTCCTTCGAAGGAGAGAGAGACAGACAGAGAGAGAGAGGGATCCTAGGCCCTTTGAGAGAGAGAGAGAGAGTGAGGGAGAGAATATATTCTCCTTGGAGAGAGAGAGGGAGAGAGAGAGAGAGAGAAAGAGAAAGAGTGAGGGAGAGAGATGTTTGGGTCCTTTTAGAGAGAGAGATATGCTAAGCCTTTTGAGAGAAAGAGAAAGAAATAGACAGAGAGAGAGATGCTAGGTTCCATTGAGAGAGACTGAGGGAGAGAGGAAAGAGAGAGATGCTAGGCGCCTGTGAACGAGATAGTGAGAGAGATACATGCTAGGCTCCTTAGAGAGAGAGAGAGAGAGAGAGAGAGAGAGAGAGAGAGAGAGAGAGGGAGAGAGAGTTGTTTGGGTCCTTTTAGAGAGAGAGAGATGATAAGCTTTATGAGAATAAGACAAAGAAAGAGACAGAGAGAGATGCTAGTCTCCCTTGAGGGAGACTGAGCGAGAGAGGAAAGAGAGAGATTCTAGGCTCCTGTGAACGAGAGCGTGAGACAGATACATGCTAGGCTCCTTAGAGAGAGGGAGAGAGAGAGAGGGATTCTAGTCTCCTTTGAGAATGAGGGAGAGATTCTAGGCTCCTTTGAGAGAAAGGGGAGACCTAGAGAGACAGAGAGTTGCTATTCCCCTTTGAGAGAGAGAGAGATGCTAGACTTCTTAGAAAGAGACAGAGAAAAAGAGAGAGATGCTAGAATACTTGGAGAGAGAGAGATATGCTATGCTCCTTTGAGAGAGAGAGGGAGAGGGAGAGAGCGAGTGAGAGAGAGATGCTGGGATCCTTTGATAGAAAGTGGAGAGATACAAAGAGAGATGTATGCTATTCTACTTTAAGAGAGAGAGGACAGAGAGAGAGGGATCATAGGCTCGATTGAGAGAGAGAGAGAGAAATATAGACGATATGCTCCTTGGAGAGAGAGTGAGAGGGAGAGAGAGAGGGAGAGAGAGAGAGAGCTGCGAGGCTCCTTTGAGAGAGAGAGATGGAGAGATAAAGATTGTAGGCTCCTATGAGAGAAATAGAGATAGATAGAGAGACAAAGATATGCTGGGCTCCTTTGAGAGAGAGATAGAGTTTCTAAGCATCTTAGAGAGAGACAGAGATAGAGACAGATGCTAGATTCCTTTGAGAGGGAGAGAGATAGATGCTTGTCTCCTTTGAGAGAGACAGCGAGAGAGCTCTGAGGCTCCTTTCTGAGAGAGAGAGAGATACTAGGCTCCCTTGAGAGAGAAAGAGATATGCTAGGCTCCTTTAGAGAAAGACGAGAGCTAGAGAGACAGAGAGATGCTGGGTTCCTTTTAGAGAAAGAGAGACAGTGAGAGAGGGATCAGAGGCTCCTTTGAGAGAGAGAGGGAGAGAGAGAGAATATATGCTCCTAGGTGAGAGAGAGAGAGACGGAGACAGAGATGCTTAGCTCCTTTGAGAAAGAGAGAGATGGTAATCTCCTTTGAGAGAAAGAGAGAGAGAGTTGCTCGGCTACTTTGTCAGAGAGGGAGGGCTGGTAGGCTGCTTTGAGAGAGAGATTGAGTGATGCTAGGATTCTTAGAGAGAGAAAGAGAGAGATGCTAGAATCCTTTGAATGAGACAGAGAGATATATTCTAGGATTCTTTGAGAGAGAGAAAGAGACTGAGAGAGACAGAGATAGAGAGAGATGCTAGGCTCATTTGAGACAGAGAGAGGGAGGGATAGTGAGAGATTCCAGGCTCCTTTGAGCGAAAGAGAGATATACAGAGAGATGGAGATGGTAGGCTCTTTCGACGGAGAGAGAGACAGACAGAGAGAGAGAGGGATCCTAGGCCCTTTGAGAGAGAGAGAGAGAGTGAGGGAGAGAATATATTCTCCTTGGAGAGAGAGAGGGAGAGAGAGAGAGAGAGAAAGAGAAAGAGTGAGGGAGAGAGATGTTTGGGTCCTTTTAGAGAGAGAGATATGCTAAGCCTTTTGAGAGAAAGAGAAAGAAATAGACAGAGAGAGAGATGCTAGGTTCCATTGAGAGAGACTGAGGGAGAGAGGAAAGAGAGAGATGCTAGGCGCCTGTGAACGAGATAGTGAGATACATGCTAGGCTCCTTAGAGAGAGAGAGAGAGAGAGAGAGAGGCAGAGAGAGAGAGAGAGAGAGAGTTGTTTGGGTCCTTTTAGAGAGAGAGAGATGATAAGCTTTATGAGAAAAAGAAAAAGAAAGAGACAGAGAGAGAGATGCTAGTCTCCTTTGAGGGAGACTGAGCGAGAGAGGAAAGAGAGAGATGCTAGGCTCCTGTGAACGAGAGCGTGAGACAGATACATGCTAGGCTCCTTAGAGAGAGAGAGAGAGAGAGAGAGAGGCAGAGAGAGAGGGGGAGAGAGAGTTGTTTGGGTCCTTTTAGAGAGAGAGAGATGATAAGCTTTATGAGAAAAAGACAAAGAAAGAGACAGAGAAAGAGATGCTAGTCTCCTTTGAGGGAGACTGAGCGAGAGAGGAAAGAGAGAGATGCTAGGCTCCTGTGAACGAGAGCGTGAGACAGATACATGCTAGGCTCCTTAGAGAGAGAGAGAGAGAGAGAGAGAGGGATTCTAGTCTCCTTTGAGAATGAGGGAGAGATTCTAGGCTCCTTTGAGAGAAAGGGGAGACCTAGAGAGACAGAGAGTTGCTATTCCCCTTTGAGAGAGAGAGAGATGCTAGACTTCTTAGAAAGAGACAGAGAAAAAGAGAGAGATGCTAGAATACTTGGAGAGAGAGAGAGATATGCTATGCTCCTTTGAGAGAGAGAGGGAGAGGGAGAGAGCGAGTGAGGGAGAGATGCTGGGATCCTTTGATAGAAAGTGGAGAGATACAAAGAGAGATGTATGCTATTCTACTTTAAGAGAGAGAGGACAGAGAGAGAGGGATCATAGGCTCGATTGAGAGAGAGAGAGAGAAATATAGACGATATGCTCCTTGGAGAGAGAGTGAGAGGGAGAGAGAGAGGGAGAGAGAGAGAGAGCTGCGAGGCTCCATTGAGAGAGAGAGATGGAGAGATAAAGATTGTAGGCTCCTATGAGAGAAATAGAGATTGATAGACAGAGATATGCTGGGCTCCTTTGAGTGAGAGAGAGAGTTTCTAAGCTTCTTAGAGAGCGACAGAGAAAGAGAGAGATGCTAGATTCCTTTGAGAGAGAGAGAGAGAGAGATGGATGCTTGTCTCCTTTGACAGAGACAGAGGGAGAGAGCTCTGAGGCTCATTTATGAGAGAGAGAGATACTAGGCTCCTTTGGGAGCGAAAGAGATATGCTAGGCTCCTTTGAGAGAAAGAGGAGAGCTAGAGAGACAGAGAGATGCTGGGTTCCCTTTAGAGAAAGAGAGACAGTGAGAGAGGGATCAGAGGCTCCTTTGAGAGAGAGAGATGGAGAGAGAGAACATATGCTCCTAGATGAGAGAGAGAGAGATAGAGAGAGATGCTTAGCTCCTTTGAGAAAGAGAGAGACGGTAATCTCCTTTGTGAGATAGAGAGAGATAAATGCTAGGCCACTTTGTCAGCGAGGGCGGGATGGTAGGCTCTGTGAGAGAGAGAGTGAGTGATGCTTGGATTCGTAGAGAGAGAAAGGGAGAGATGCTGGAATCCTTTGATTGAGACAGAGAGATATATTGTAGGATTCTTTCAGGGAGAGGAAGAGACTAAGAGAGACAGAGATAGAGAGAGATGCTAGGCTCAACTGAGACAGAGAGAGGGAGGGAGAGGAAGAGATTCTAGGCTCCTTTGGGCGAAAGAGAGATGTACAGATACAAGGAGATGCTAGGCTCCGTTGACAGAGAGAGAGACAGACAGAGAGACAGAGGGATCCTAGGCCCTTTGAGATAGAGAGAGAGAGTGAGGGAGAAATATATTCTCTTTGGAGAGAGAGAGGAGAGAGAGAGAGAGAGAGAGAGAGAGAGAGAGAGAGAGAGAGAAAGAGAGAGAGGGAGAGAGATGTTTGGGTCTATTTAGAGAGAGAGATATGCGAAGCTTTTTGAGAGAAAGACAAAGAAAGAGACAGAGAGAGAGATGATAGGCTCCTTTGAGAGAGACTGAGGGAGAGAAGGAAGAGAGAGATGCTAGGATCCTGTGAACGAGAGAGTGAGAGAGATACATGCTAGGCTCCTTAGAGAGAGAGAGAGGGATTCTAGTCTCCTTTGAGAAAGATAGAGAGATTATAGGCTCCTTTGAGAGAAAGTGGAGAGATAGAGAGACAGAGAGTTGCTATTCCCCTTTGAGAGAGAGAGAGATGCTAGACTTCTTAGAAAGAGACAGAGAAAAAGAGAGAGATGCTAGAATTCTTGGAGAGAGAGAGAGAGATGCTTGGCTCCTTTGAGAGAGAGAGAGGGACAGGGAGAGGGAGAGAGAGATCGTGGGATCCTTTGATAGAAAGCGGAGAGATACAAAGAGAGATGTATGCTATTCTACTTTAAGAGAGAGAGGACAGACAGAGAGGGATCATAGGCTCGATTGAGAGAGAGAGAGAAATATAGATGATATGCTCCTCGGAGAGAGAGTGAAAGAGAGAGAGAGAGAGGGAGAGAGAGGGAGAGAGCTGCGAGGCTCCCTTGAGAGAGAGAGACGGAGACATAAAGATTCTAGGCTCCTATGAGAGAAATAGAGATAGATAGAGAGACAAAGATATGCTGGGCTCCTTTGAGAGAGAGATAGAGTTTCTAAGCATCTTAGAGAGAGACAGAGATAGAGACAGATGCTAGATTCCTTTGAGAGGGAGAGAGATAGATGCTTGTCTCCTTTGAGAGAGACAGCGAGAGAGCTCTGAGGCTCCTTTCTGAGAGAGAGAGAGATACTAGGCTCCCTTGAGAGAGAAAGAGATATGCTAGGCTCCTTTAGAGAAAGACGAGAGCTAGAGAGACAGAGAGATGCTGGGTTCCTTTTAGAGAAAGAGAGACAGTGAGAGAGGGATCAGAGGCTCCTTTGAGAGAGAGAGGGAGAGAGAGAGAATATATGCTCCTAGGTGAGAGAGAGAGAGACGGAGACAGAGATGCTTAGCTCCTTTGAGAAAGAGAGAGATGGTAATCTCCTTTGAGAGAAAGAGAGAGAGAGTTGCTCGGCTACTTTGTCAGAGAGGGAGGGCTGGTAGGCTGCTTTGAGAGAGAGAGTGAGTGATGCTAGGATTCTTAGAGAGAGAAAGAGAGAGATGCTAGAATCCTTTGAATGAGGCAGAGAGATATATTCTAGGATTCTTTGAGAGAGAGAAAGAGACTGAGAGAGACAGAGATAGAGAGAGATGCTAGGCTCATTTGAGACAGAGAGAGGGAGGGATAGTGAGAGATTCCAGGCTCCTTTGAGCGAAAGAGAGATATACAGAGAGATGGAGATGGTAGGCTCCTTCGACGGAGAGAGAGACAGACAGAGAGAGAGAGGGATCCTAGGCCCTTTGAGAGAGAGAGAGAGAGTGAGGGAGAGAATATATTCTCCTTGGAGAGAGAGAGGGAGAGAGAGAGAGAGAGAAAGAGAAAGAGTGAGGGAGAGAGATGTTTGGGTCCTTTTAGAGAGAGAGATATGCTAAGCCTTTTGAGAGAAAGAGAAAGAAATAGACAGAGAGAGAGATGCTAGGTTCCATTGAGAGAGACTGAGGGAGAGAGGAAAGAGAGAGATGCTAGGCGCCTGTGAACGAGATAGTGAGAGAGATACATGCTAGGCTCCTTAGAGAGAGAGAGAGAGAGAGAGAGAGAGAGGCAGAGAGAGGGAGAGAGAGTTGTTTGGGTCCTTTTAGAAAGAGAGAGATGATAAGCTTTATGAGAAAAAGACAAAGAAAGAGACAGAGAGAGAGATGCTAGTCTCCTTTGAGGGAGACTGAGCGAGAGAGGAAAGAGAGAGATGCTAGGCTCCTGTGAACGAGAGCGTGAGACAGATACATGCTAGGCTCCTTAGAGAGAGGGAGAGAGAGAGAGGGATTCTAGTCTCCTTTGAGAATGAGGGAGAGATTCTAGGCTCCTTTGAGAGAAAGGGGAGACCTAGAGAGACAGAGAGTTGCTATTCCCCTTTGAGAGAGAGAGAGATGCTAGACTTCTTAGAAAGAGACAGAGAAAAAGAGAGAGATGCTAGAATACTTGGAGAGAGAGAGATATGCTATGCTCCTTTGAGAGAGAGAGGGAGAGGGAGAGAGCGAGTGAGAGAGAGATGCTGGGATCCTTTGATAGAAAGCGGAGAGATACAAAGAGAGATGTATGCTATTCTACTTTAAGAGAGAGAGGACAGACAGAGAGGGATCATAGGCTCGATTGAGAGAGAGTGAGAGAAATATAGATGATATGCTCCTCGGAGAGAGAGTGAAAGATAGAGAGAGAGGGAGAGAGGGAGAGAGCTGCGAGGCTCCCTTGAGAGAGAGAGACGGAGACATAAAGATTCTAAGCTCCTATGAGAGAAATAGAGATAGATAGAGAGACAAAGATATGCTGGGCTCCTTTGAGAGAGAGATAGAGTTTCTAAGCATCTTAGAGAGAGACAGAGATAGAGACAGATGCTAGATTCCTTTGAGAGGGAGAGAGATAGATGCTTGTCTCCTTTGAGAGAGACAGCGAGAGAGCTCTGAGGCTCCTTTCTGAGAGAGAGAGAGATACTAGGCTCCCTTGAGAGAGAAAGAGATATGCTAGGCTCCTTTAGAGAAAGACGAGAGCTAGAGAGACAGAGAGATGCTGGGTTCCTTTTAGAGAAAGAGAGACAGTGAGAGAGGGATCAGAGGCTCCTTTGAGAGAGAGAGGGAGAGAGAGAGAATATATGCTCCTAGGTGAGAGAGAGAGAGACGGAGACAGAGATGCTTAGCTCCTTTGAGAAAGAGAGAGATGGTAATCTCCTTTGAGAGAAAGAGAGAGAGAGTTGCTCGGCTACTTTGTCAGAGAGGGAGGGCTGGTAGGCTGCTTTGAGAGAGAGAGTGAGTGATGCTAGGATTCTTAGAGAGAGAAAGAGAGAGATGCTAGAATCCTTTGAATGAGACAGAGAGATATATTCTAGGATTCTTTGAGAGAGAGAAAGAGACTGAGAGAGACAGAGATAGAGAGAGATGCTAGGCTCATTTGAGACAGAGAGAGGGAGGGATAGTGAGAGATTCCAGGCTCCTTTGAGCGAAAGAGAGATATACAGAGAGATGGAGATGGTAGGCTCCTTCGACGGAGAGAGAGACAGACAGAGAGAGAGAGGGATCCTAGGCCCTTTGAGAGAGAGAGAGAGAGTGAGGGAGAGAATATATTCTCCTTGGAGAGAGAGAGGGAGAGAGAGAGAGAGAGAAAGAGAAAGAGTGAGGGAGAGAGATGTTTGGGTCCTTTTAGAGAGAGAGATATGCTAAGCCTTTTGAGAGAAAGAGAAAGAAATAGACAGAGAGAGAGATGCTAGGTTCCATTGAGAGAGACTGAGGGAGAGAGGAAAGAGAGAGATGCTAGGCGCCTGTGAACGAGATAGTGAGAGAGATACATGCTAGGCTCCTTAGAGAGAGAGAGAGAGAGAGAGAGAGAGAGAGGCAGAGAGAGGGAGAGAGAGTTGTTTGGGTCCTTTTAGAAAGAGAGAGATGATAAGCTTTATGAGAAAAAGACAAAGAAAGAGACAGAGAGAGAGATGCTAGTCTCCTTTGAGGGAGACTGAGCGAGAGAGGAAAGAGAGAGATGCTAGGCTCCTGTGAACGAGAGCGTGAGACAGATACATGCTAGGCTCCTTAGAGAGAGGGAGAGAGAGAGAGGGATTCTAGTCTCCTTTGAGAATGAGGGAGAGATTCTAGGCTCCTTTGAGAGAAAGGGGAGACCTAGAGAGACAGAGAGTTGCTATTCCCCTTTGAGAGAGAGAGAGATGCTAGACTTCTTAGAAAGAGACAGAGAAAAAGAGAGAGATGCTAGAATACTTGGAGAGAGAGAGATATGCTATGCTCCTTTGAGAGAGAGAGGGAGAGGGAGAGAGCGAGTGAGAGAGAGATGCTGGGATCCTTTGATAGAAAGCGGAGAGATACAAAGAGAGATGTATGCTATTCTACTTTAAGAGAGAGAGGACAGACAGAGAGGGATCATAGGCTCGATTGAGAGAGAGTGAGAGAAATATAGATGATATGCTCCTCGGAGAGAGAGTGAAAGATAGAGAGAGAGGGAGAGAGGGAGAGAGCTGCGAGGCTCCCTTGAGAGAGAGAGACGGAGACATAAAGATTCTAAGCTCCTATGAGAGAAATAGAGATAGATAGAGAGACAAAGATATGCTGGGCTCCTTTGAGAGAGAGATAGAGTTTCTAAGCATCTTAGAGAGAGACAGAGATAGAGACAGATGCTAGATTCCTTTGAGAGGGAGAGAGATAGATGCTTGTCTCCTTTGAGAGAGACAGCGAGAGAGCTCTGAGGCTCCTTTCTGAGAGAGAGAGAGATACTAGGCTCCCTTGAGAGAGAAAGAGATATGCTAGGCTCCTTTAGAGAAAGACGAGAGCTAGAGAGACAGAGAGATGCTGGGTTCCTTTTAGAGAAAGAGAGACAGTGAGAGAGGGATCAGAGGCTCCTTTGAGAGAGAGAGGGAGAGAGAGAGAATATATGCTCCTAGGTGAGAGAGAGAGAGACGGAGACAGAGATGCTTAGCTCCTTTGAGAAAGAGAGAGATGGTAATCTCCTTTGAGAGAAAGAGAGAGAGAGTTGCTCGGCTACTTTGTCAGAGAGGGAGGGCTGGTAGGCTGCTTTGAGAGAGAGAGTGAGTGATGCTAGGATTCTTAGAGAGAGAAAGAGAGAGATGCTAGAATCCTTTGAATGAGACAGAGAGATATATTCTAGGATTCTTTGAGAGAGAGAAAGAGACTGAGAGAGACAGAGATAGAGAGAGATGCTAGGCTCATTTGAGACAGAGAGAGGGAGGGATAGTGAGAGATTCCAGGCTCCTTTGAGCGAAAGAGAGATATACAGAGAGATGGAGATGGTAGGCTCCTTCGACGGAGAGAGAGACAGACAGAGAGAGAGAGGGATCCTAGGCCCTTTGAGAGAGAGAGAGAGAGTGAGGGAGAGAATATATTCTCCTTGGAGAGAGAGAGGGAGAGAGAGAGAGAGAAAGAGAAAGAGTGAGGGAGAGAGATGTTTGGGTCCTTTTAGAGAGAGAGATATGCTAAGCCTTTTGAGAGAAAGAGAAAGAAATAGACAGAGAGAGAGATGCTAGGTTCCATTGAGAGAGACTGAGGGAGAGAGGAAAGAGAGAGATGCTAGGCGCCTGTGAACGAGATAGAGAGAGAGATACATGCTAGGCTCCTTAGAGAGAGAGAGAGAGAGAGAGAGAGAGAGAGAGAGGCAGAGAGAGAGAGGGAGAGAGAGTTGTTTGGGTCCTTTTAGAGAGAGAGAGATGATAAGCTTTATGAGAAAAAGACAAAGAAAGAGACAGAGAGAGAGATGCTAGTCTCCTTTGAGGGAGACTGAGCGAGAGAGGAAAGAGAGAGATGCTAGGCTCCTGTGAACGAGAGCGTGAGACAGATACATGCTAGGCTCCTTAGAGAGAGAGAGAGAGAGAGAGAGTCAGAGAGAGAGGGGGAGAGAGAGTTGTTTGGGTCCTTTTAGAGAGAGAGAGATGATAAGCTTTATGAGAAAAAGACAAAGAAAGAGACAGAGAAAGATATGCTAGTCTCCTTTGAGGGAGACTGAGCGAGAGAGGAAAGAGAGAGATGCTAGGCTCCTGTGAACGAGAGCGTGAGACAGATACATGCTAGGCTCCTTAGAGAGAGAGAGAGAGAGAGAGAGGGATTCTAGTCTCCTTTGAGAATGAGGGAGAGATTCTAGGCTCCTTTGAGAGAAAGGGGAGACCTAGAGAGACAGAGAGTTGTTATTCCCCTTTGAGAGAGAGAGAGAGATGCTAGACTTCTTAGAAAGAGACAGAGAAAAAGAGAGAGATGCTAGAATACTTGGAGAGAGAGAGAGATATGCTATGCTCCTTTGAGAGAGAGAGGGAGAGGGAGAGAGCGAGTGAGGGAGAGATGCTGGGATCCTTTGATAGAAAGTGGAGAGATACAAAGAGAGATGTATGCTATTCTACTTTAAGAGAGAGAGGACAGAGAGAGAGGGATCATAGGCTCGATTGAGAGAGAGAGAGAGAAATATAGACGATATGCTCCTTGGAGAGAGAGTGAGAGGGAGAGAGAGAGGGAGAGAGAGAGAGAGCTGCGAGGCTCCTTTGAGAGAGAGAGATGGAGAGATAAAGATTGTAGGCTCCTATGAGAGAAATAGAGATAGATAGACAGAGATATGCTGGGCTCCTTTGAGTGAGAGAGAGAGTTTCTAAGCTTCTTAGAGAGCGACAGAGAAAGAGAGAGATGCTAGATTCCTTTGAGAGAGAGAGAGAGAGAGATGGATGCTTGTCTCCTTTGACAGAGACAGAGGGAGAGAGCTCTGAGGCTCATTTCTGAGAGAGAGAGATACTAGGCTCCTTTGGGAGCGAAAGAGATATGCTAGGCTCCTTTGAGAGAAAGAGGAGAGCTAGAGAGACAGAGAGATGCTGGGTTCCTTTTAGAGAAAGAGAGACAGTGAGAGAGGGATCAGAGGCTCCTTTGAGAGAGAGAGATGGAGAGAGAGAATATATGCTCCTAGATGAGAGAGAGAGAGATAGAGAGAGATGCTTAGCTCCTTTGAGAAAGAGAGAGACGGTAATCTTTGTGAGATAGAGAGAGATAAATGCTAGGCCACTTTGTCAGCGAGGGCGGGATGGTAGGCTCTGTGAGAGAGAGAGTGAGTGATGCTTGGATTCGTAGAGAGAGAAAGGGAGAGATGCTGGAATCCTTTGATTGAGACAGAGAGATATATTGTAGGATTCTTTCAGGGAGAGGAAGAGACTAAGAGAGACAGAGATAGAGAGAGATGCTAGGCTCAACTGAGACAGAGAGAGGGAGGGAGAGGAAGAGATTCTAGGCTCCTTTGGGCGAAAGAGAGATGTACAGATACAAGGAGATGCTAGGCTCCGTTGACAGAGAGAGAGACAGACAGAGAGACAGAGGGATCCTAGGCCTTTTGAGATAGAGAGAGAGAGTGAGGGAGAAATATATTCTCTTTGGAGAGAGAGAGGGAGAGAGAGAGAGAGAGAGAGAGAGAGAGAGAGAGAGAAAGAGAGAGAGGGAGAGAGATGTTTGGGTCCATTTAGAGAGAGAGATATGCGAAGCTTTTTGAGAGAAAGACAAAGAAAGAGACAGAGAGAGAGATGATAGGCTCCTTTGAGAGAGACTGAGGGAGAGAAGGAAGAGAGAGATGCTAGGATCCTGTGAACGAGAGAGTGAGAGAGATACATGCTAGGCTCCTTAGAGAGAGAGAGAGGGATTCTAGTCTCCTTTGAGAAAGATAGAGAGATTATAGGCTCCTTTGAGAGAAAGTGGAGAGATAGAGAGACAGAGAGTTGCTATTCCCCTTTGAGAGAGAGAGAGATGCTAGACTTCTTAGAAAGAGACAGAGAAAAAGAGAGAGATGCTAGAATTCTTGGAGAGAGAGAGAGAGATGCTTGGCTCCTTTGAGAGAGAGAGAGGGACAGGGAGAGGGAGAGAGAGATCGTGGGATCCTTTGATAGAAAGCGGAGAGATACAAAGAGAGATGTATGCTATTCTACTTTAAGAGAGAGAGGACAGACAGAGAGGGATCATAGGCTCGATTGAGAGAGAGAGAGAAATATAGATGATATGCTCCTCGGAGAGAGAGTGAAAGAGAGAGAGAGAGAGGGAGAGAGAGGGAGAGAGCTGCGAGGCTCCCTTGAGAGAGAGAGACGGAGACATAAAGATTCTAGGCTCCTATGAGAGAAATAGAGATAGATAGAGAGACAAAGATATGCTGGGCTCCTTTGAGAGAGAGATAGAGTTTCTAAGCATCTTAGAGAGAGACAGAGATAGAGACAGATGCTAGATTCCTTTGAGAGGGAGAGAGATAGATGCTTGTCTCCTTTGAGAGAGACAGCGAGAGAGCTCTGAGGCTCCTTTCTGAGAGAGAGAGAGATACTAGGCTCCCTTGAGAGAGAAAGAGATATGCTAGGCTCCTTTAGAGAAAGACGAGAGCTAGAGAGACAGAGAGATGCTGGGTTCCTTTTAGAGAAAGAGAGACAGTGAGAGAGGGATCAGAGGCTCCTTTGAGAGAGAGAGGGAGAGAGAGAGAATATATGCTCCTAGGTGAGAGAGAGAGAGACGGAGACAGAGATGCTTAGCTCCTTTGAGAAAGAGAGAGATGGTAATCTCCTTTGAGAGAAAGAGAGAGAGAGTTGCTCGGCTACTTTGTCAGAGAGGGAGGGCTGGTAGGCTGCTTTGAGAGAGAGAGTGAGTGATGCTAGGATTCTTAGAGAGAGAAAGAGAGAGATGCTAGAATCCTTTGAATGAGGCAGAGAGATATATTCTAGGATTCTTTGAGAGAGAGAAAGAGACTGAGAGAGACAGAGATAGAGAGAGATGCTAGGCTCATTTGAGACAGAGAGAGGGAGGGATAGTGAGAGATTCCAGGCTCCTTTGAGCGAAAGAGAGATATACAGAGAGATGGAGATGGTAGGCTCCTTCGACGGAGAGAGAGACAGACAGAGAGAGAGAGGGATCCTAGGCCCTTTGAGAGAGAGAGAGAGAGTGAGGGAGAGAATATATTCTCCTTGGAGAGAGAGAGGGAGAGAGAGAGAGAGAGAAAGAGAAAGAGTGAGGGAGAGAGATGTTTGGGTCCTTTTAGAGAGAGAGATATGCTAAGCCTTTTGAGAGAAAGAGAAAGAAATAGACAGAGAGAGAGATGCTAGGTTCCATTGAGAGAGACTGAGGGAGAGAGGAAAGAGAGAGATGCTAGGCGCCTGTGAACGAGATAGTGAGAGAGATACATGCTAGGCTCCTTAGAGAGAGAGAGAGAGAGAGAGAGAGAGAGAGAGAGAGGCAGAGAGAGGGAGAGAGAGTTGTTTGGGTCCTTTTAGAAAGAGAGAGATGATAAGCTTTGTGAGAAAAAGACAAAGAAAGAGACAGAGAGAGAGATGCTAGTCTCCTTTGAGGGAGACTGAGCGAGAGAGGAAAGAGAGAGATGCTAGGCTCCTGTGAACGAGAGCGTGAGACAGATACATGCTAGGCTCCTTAGAGAGAGGGAGAGAGAGAGAGGGATTCTAGTCTCCTTTGAGAATGAGGGAGAGATTCTAGGCTCCTTTGAGAGAAAGGGGAGACCTAGAGAGACAGAGAGTTGCTATTCCCCTTTGAGAGAGAGAGAGATGCTAGACTTCTTAGAAAGAGACAGAGAAAAAGAGAGAGATGCTAGAATACTTGGAGAGAGAGAGATATGCTATGCTCCTTTGAGAGAGAGAGGGAGAGGGAGAGAGCGAGTGAGAGAGAGATGCTGGGATCCTTTGATAGAAAGTGGAGAGATACAAAGAGAGATGTATGCTATTCTACTTTAAGAGAGAGAGGACAGAGAGAGAGGGATCATAGGCTCGATTGAGAGAGAGAGAGAGAAATATAGACGATATGCTCCTTGGAGAGAGAGTGAGAGGGAGAGAGAGAGGGAGAGAGAGAGAGAGCTGCGAGGCTCCTTTGAGAGAGAGAGATGGAGAGATAAAGATTGTAGGCTCCTATGAGAGAAATAGAGATAGATAGAGAGACAAAGATATGCTGGGCTCCTTTGAGAGAGAGATAGAGTTTCTAAGCATCTTAGAGAGAGACAGAGATAGAGACAGATGCTAGATTCCTTTGAGAGGGAGAGAGATAGATGCTTGTCTCCTTTGAGAGAGACAGCGAGAGAGCTCTGAGGCTCCTTTCTGAGAGAGAGAGAGATACTAGGCTCCCTTGAGAGAGAAAGAGATATGCTAGGCTCCTTTAGAGAAAGACGAGAGCTAGAGAGACAGAGAGATGCTGGGTTCCTTTTAGAGAAAGAGAGACAGTGAGAGAGGGATCAGAGGCTCCTTTGAGAGAGAGAGGGAGAGAGAGAGAATATATGCTCCTAGGTGAGAGAGAGAGAGACGGAGACAGAGATGCTTAGCTCCTTTGAGAAAGAGAGAGATGGTAATCTCCTTTGAGAGAAAGAGAGAGAGAGTTGCTCGGCTACTTTGTCAGAGAGGGAGGGCTGGTAGGCTGCTTTGAGAGAGAGAGTGAGTGATGCTAGGATTCTTAGAGAGAGAAAGAGAGAGATGCTAGAATCCTTTGAATGAGACAGAGAGATATATTCTAGGATTCTTTGAGAGAGAGAAAGAGACTGAGAGAGACAGAGATAGAGAGAGATGCTAGGCTCATTTGAGACAGAGAGAGGGAGGGATAGTGAGAGATTCCAGGCTCCTTTGAGCGAAAGAGAGATATACAGAGAGATGGAGATGGTAGGCTCCTTCGACGGAGAGAGAGACAGACAGAGAGAGAGAGGGATCCTAGGCCCTTTGAGAGAGAGAGAGAGAGTGAGGGAGAGAATATATTCTCCTTGGAGAGAGAGAGGGAGAGAGAGAGAGAGAAAGAGAAAGAGTGAGGGAGAGAGATGTTTGGGTCCTTTTAGAGAGAGAGATATGCTAAGCCTTTTGAGAGAAAGAGAAAGAAATAGACAGAGAGAGAGATGCTAGGTTCCATTGAGAGAGACTGAGGGAGAGAGGAAAGAGAGAGATGCTAGGCGCCTGTGAACGAGATAGTGAGAGAGATACATGCTAGGCTCCTTAGAGAGAGAGAGAGAGAGAGAGAGAGAGAGAGAGAGAGAGGGAGAGAGAGTTGTTTGGGTCCTTTTAGAGAGAGAGAGATGATAAGCTTTATGAGAAAAAGACAAAGAAAGAGACAGAGAGAGAGATGCTAGTCTCCTTTGAGGGAGACTGAGCGAGAGAGGAAAGAGAGAGATGCTAGGCTCCTGTGAACGAGAGCGTGAGACAGATACATGCTAGGCTCCTTAGAGAGAGGGAGAGAGAGAGAGGGATTCTAGTCTCCTTTGAGAATGAGGGAGAGATTCTAGGCTCCTTTGAGAGAAAGGGGAGACCTAGAGAGACAGAGAGTTGCTATTCCCCTTTGAGAGAGAGAGAGATGCTAGACTTCTTAGAAAGAGACAGAGAAAAAGAGAGAGATGCTAGAATACTTGGAGAGAGAGAGATATGCTATGCTCCTTTGAGAGAGAGAGGGAGAGGGAGAGAGCGAGTGAGAGAGAGATGCTGGGATCCTTTGATAGAAAGTGGAGAGATACAAAGAGAGATGTATGCTATTCTACTTTAAGAGAGAGAGGACAGAGAGAGAGGGATCATAGGCTCGATTGAGAGAGAGAGAGAGAAATATAGACGATATGCTCCTTGGAGAGAGAGTGAGAGGGAGAGAGAGAGGGAGAGAGAGAGAGAGCTGCGAGGCTCCTTTGAGAGAGAGAGATGGAGAGATAAAGATTGTAGGCTCCTATGAGAGAAATAGAGATAGATAGAGAGACAAAGATATGCTGGGCTCCTTTGAGAGAGAGATAGAGTTTCTAAGCATCTTAGAGAGAGACAGAGATAGAGACAGATGCTAGATTCCTTTGAGAGGGAGAGAGATAGATGCTTGTCTCCTTTGAGAGAGACAGCGAGAGAGCTCTGAGGCTCCTTTCTGAGAGAGAGAGAGATACTAGGCTCCCTTGAGAGAGAAAGAGATATGCTAGGCTCCTTTAGAGAAAGACGAGAGCTAGAGAGACAGAGAGATGCTGGGTTCCTTTTAGAGAAAGAGAGACAGTGAGAGAGGGATCAGAGGCTCCTTTGAGAGAGAGAGGGAGAGAGAGAGAATATATGCTCCTAGGTGAGAGAGAGAGAGACGGAGACAGAGATGCTTAGCTCCTTTGAGAAAGAGAGAGATGGTAATCTCCTTTGAGAGAAAGAGAGAGAGAGTTGCTCGGCTACTTTGTCAGAGAGGGAGGGCTGGTAGGCTGCTTTGAGAGAGAGAGTGAGTGATGCTAGGATTCTTAGAGAGAGAAAGAGAGAGATGCTAGAATCCTTTGAATGAGACAGAGAGTTATATTCTAGGATTCTTTGAGAGAGAGAAAGAGACTGAGAGAGACAGAGATAGAGAGAGATGCTAGGCTCATTTGAGACAGAGAGAGGGAGGGATAGTGAGAGATTCCAGGCTCCTTTGAGCGAAAGAGAGATATACAGAGAGATGGAGATTGTAGGCTCCTTCGAAGGAGAGAGAGACAGACAGAGAGAGAGAGGGATCCTAGGCCCTTTGAGAGAGAGAGAGAGAGTGAGGGAGAGAATATATTCTCCTTGGAGAGAGAGAGGGAGAGAGAGAGAGAGAGAAAGAGAAAGAGTGAGGGAGAGAGATGTTTGGGTCCTTTTAGAGAGAGAGATATGCTAAGCCTTTTGAGAGAAAGAGAAAGAAATAGACAGAGAGAGAGATGCTAGGTTCCATTGAGAGAGACTGAGGGAGAGAGGAAAGAGAGAGATGCTAGGCGCCTGTGAACGAGATAGTGAGAGAGATACATGCTAGGCTCCTTAGAGAGAGAGAGAGAGAGAGAGAGAGAGAGAGAGAGAGAGAGAGGGAGAGAGAGTTGTTTGGGTCCTTTTAGAGAGAGAGAGATGATAAGCTTTATGAGAATAAGACAAAGAAAGAGACAGAGAGAGATGCTAGTCTCCCTTGAGGGAGACTGAGCGAGAGAGGAAAGAGAGAGATTCTAGGCTCCTGTGAACGAGAGCGTGAGACAGATACATGCTAGGCTCCTTAGAGAGAGGGAGAGAGAGAGAGGGATTCTAGTCTCCTTTGAGAATGAGGGAGAGATTCTAGGCTCCTTTGAGAGAAAGGGGAGACCTAGAGAGACAGAGAGTTGCTATTCCCCTTTGAGAGAGAGAGAGATGCTAGACTTCTTAGAAAGAGACAGAGAAAAAGAGAGAGATGCTAGAATACTTGGAGAGAGAGAGATATGCTATGCTCCTTTGAGAGAGAGAGGGAGAGGGAGAGAGCGAGTGAGAGAGAGATGCTGGGATCCTTTGATAGAAAGTGGAGAGATACAAAGAGAGATGTATGCTATTCTACTTTAAGAGAGGGAGGACAGAGAGAGAGGGATCATAGGCTCGATTGAGAGAGAGAGAGAGAAATATAGACGATATGCTCCTTGGAGAGAGAGTGAGAGGGAGAGAGAGAGGGAGAGAGAGAGAGAGCTGCGAGGCTCCTTTGAGAGAGAGAGATGGAGAGATAAAGATTGTAGGCTCCTATGAGAGAAATAGAGATAGATAGAGAGACAAAGATATGCTGGGCTCCTTTGAGAGAGAGATAGAGTTTCTAAGCATCTTAGAGAGAGACAGAGATAGAGACAGATGCTAGATTCCTTTGAGAGGGAGAGAGATAGATGCTTGTCTCCTTTGAGAGAGACAGCGAGAGAGCTCTGAGGCTCCTTTCTGAGAGAGAGAGAGATACTAGGCTCCCTTGAGAGAGAAAGAGATATGCTAGGCTCCTTTAGAGAAAGACGAGAGCTAGAGAGACAGAGAGATGCTGGGTTCCTTTTAGAGAAAGAGAGACAGTGAGAGAGGGATCAGAGGCTCCTTTGAGAGAGAGAGGGAGAGAGAGAGAATATATGCTCCTAGGTGAGAGAGAGAGAGACGGAGACAGAGATGCTTAGCTCCTTTGAGAAAGAGAGAGATGGTAATCTCCTTTGAGAGAAAGAGAGAGAGAGTTGCTCGGCTACTTTGTCAGAGAGGGAGGGCTGGTAGGCTGCTTTGAGAGAGAGATTGAGTGATGCTAGGATTCTTAGAGAGAGAAAGAGAGAGATGCTAGAATCCTTTGAATGAGACAGAGAGATATATTCTAGGATTCTTTGAGAGAGAGAAAGAGACTGAGAGAGACAGAGATAGAGAGAGATGCTAGGCTCATTTGAGACAGAGAGAGGGAGGGATAGTGAGAGATTCCAGGCTCCTTTGAGCGAAAGAGAGATATACAGAGAGATGGAGATGGTAGGCTCTTTCGACGGAGAGAGAGACAGACAGAGAGAGAGAGGGATCCTAGGCCCTTTGAGAGAGAGAGAGAGAGTGAGGGAGAGAATATATTCTCCTTGGAGAGAGAGAGGGAGAGAGAGAGAGAGAGAAAGAGAAAGAGTGAGGAGAGAGATGTTTGGGTCCTTTTAGAGAGAGAGATATGCTAAGCCTTTTGAGAGAAAGAGAAAGAAATAGACAGAGAGAGAGATGCTAGGTTCCATTGAGAGAGACTGAGGGAGAGAGGAAAGAGAGAGATGCTAGGCGCCTGTGAACGAGATAGTGAGATACATGCTAGGCTCCTTAGAGAGAGAGAGAGAGAGAGAGAGAGGCAGAGAGAGAGAGAGAGAGAGAGTTGTTTGGGTCCTTTTAGAGAGAGAGAGATGATAAGCTTTATGAGAAAAAGAAAAAGAAAGAGACAGAGAGAGAGATGCTAGTCTCCTTTGAGGGAG